>NC_050574.1:66150751-66343251 GCF_011100635.1 Trichosurus vulpecula | reverse complement strand
GGTTATTTTAAGAACTATTGATCTCAAGGGGCAGCTAGGTGGGGCAGTGGGTAGAGCACCAGCCCTGGGGTCAGGAAGACCTGAGTTCAAATGCAGCCTCAGACACTTAATAGCTATGTGACCCTGGGCATAACCCTGATTACCTCAGGGAAAAAAAATAATTGGGTAATATTTAATAAAATAAAGAAAAATATGATAAAACACAGATAATGTTAATAACTTCGATTGAGGCAGCATGGGACGTGGCTGGCATGCCTGACTCAAAGTCTACAAGAGCAGAGTTTAAATCATATCTCTGATACTTAAAAGCTACTGAACTGATCCAACCACTCTGGAAAGTAATTTGGAACTATGCCCAAGAAACAATCAAACTGGACACACCCTTTGACCCAGCAATACCACTTCTAGGCCTGTATACCAAAGAGAGCATAAAAATGGGAAAAGGACCCACATGTACAAAAATATTTATAGCAGCTCTTTTTGTGGTGGCCAAGAATTGGAAATTGAGGGATGTCTAGTTGGGGAATGGCTGAACAAGGTGTGGTGTATGCATGTAATAATGGAATACTATAGTGCTATGAGAAATGATGATCAAGCAGATTATAGAAAAACTTGGAAAGACTTACATGAACTGATGCTGAGTGAAGTGAAGAGAACCAGGAGAACAGTGTACACGGTAATAGCCACATTATGTGATGATCAGCTATGAGAGACTTAGCTCTTCTCAGCAATGCAATGATCCAAGACCGTGCAAAAGACTCATGATGGAAAATGCTATCCACATCCAGAGAAAGAACTATGGAGTCTGAATGCAGATCGAAGCAGACTATTTTCACTTTTTGTGGCTTTTCTCTTTTGTTCTGTTTCTTCTTTCACAACATGACTAATGTGGAAATATGTTTAATATGATTGCACATGTATAAGCTATACCAGATTGCTTGCCATCTTGGGGAGGTGAGATGGGAGGGAGAAAAAATTGGAACTCAAAATCTTCCAAAAATGAATGCTGAAAACTATCTTTATGTGTAATTGGAAAAAACAAAATGCTATTTACTAAAAAAAAAAAAAAAAGTCATGTGACCTTGGGCAAGTCATTTAACTCTCATTGCCTCTCCCCTCCCCCAAACAAACAAACAAAAAGAACCACTGATCCCTAGCTAGGGTTCTCTTCTGATTCTAACATCCTGTGATTCTTTGAAGAGGAGAAAAATTAGCAAGAGAGACAGCAAAGACATATTCCTATTTTTCTGAAAGAACTGGTAGCCCCTGATGGACTTGAAAACAGGAGACCTGAATTTGAGTTCTATCAGAACCTCCTAGGAAAGAGACACTCTGGGTGGATGTGTGTGTGTGTGGGTGTGTGTGTATGTTACATGAACATGCATGAATGCATGGAGGACCTTTTGCATCTACGTGTCCCAGTGGAATGTGAGATTCGTAGTGAGGTGGGAGAGAGGGGAGTGATGACCACCAACCTGCATACCAGCACCGGGAGTCTCGCTCTTCGGCCTTCCACAGCCAGCTCTGGTTCCAACAGTGTGCAAAGTCGATCAGCAAAATGAGCTGGATGAGGATGAAGAAAAAGGAGCCAACCACCCCAAAGTAGAACCAGACTAGAGGGTCGGAGAAGAGGGAAGGAAGAGTGAGGGCCCAATGCTCCTGGCTCAGACTCTCCCCCAACCCAGAAACCCACCCCCAGCAGACAGTAAGTTCTCATTAGTGCCTCAAGGAGGTTGGAGGGCTTTTGGTCAGGGGAGGCCAACCCTCCTTTACACACTCATCTCTTACACTCTCTCTCATACACACACCCAAGTCTCAGACAGGCACAGCATGCTTTGTGTAGGTGTGAAAGTGCCCTCCACCCCAGCTGACTTTGCTGGTTCATTACTTCAGGGTTAGTGCCACAATCAGGAGACACCTGGGACTCCTGAGTATCACCACTAGCCTAGAGAGCAGCAGGTGAGAGGTCTGGGATGAGCCAAGTGGATATGGGTATTTGGGGTTCAGTGAGCAAAGATCAGAAGAGCTATCCCCAAACTGGTATTTGGGGTGCATCCCTCCTTGGCAACCACCATCAGGGAGGTGGAGAGGAGAGAGTGCAGAAGACGAATGAACCTGGCCTGAAGGTGACTGACAGGCAGCACCCCTGGACTTGCCACCCCTGCCACCTACCATTGGTGAAGGAGCCATCCGGGATATAGAAGGCACCCACAGTGATGCCCAGAAGAACCAGGAATTTAAAAAACCAAAACCTGGAGAAGAGAGAGAAGATGTCAGTTTAATGGGGCTCACCCATGGTAAGAAAGCTAGTATCGGGGGCAGCCACTTTTTCAGATCTGGGGCACGGGGCTTGTCGGTGCTTCAGTCACCTTCTCGGGAAAAGAGACCTTTGAAAAAAGTGGCCTCACTCACTCAGCTGCAGGAGGGCCTGGCTGACTGGCCTCATTGTGTAATGTAGCCTGACCTCATCCCTGGGGAAGGCACTCCTTTCTTTCGATTGATTGAACAAGATCTTTGTAAAGCGCTTAGAGTAAAGTGCCTGGCATACAGTAAGTGCATAATAAATGCTTCTTCCTCTCTTCTCCCCTCTCCTCCCTTCCCTTCCTCTACCAGCATCCTAGGCAAGCCCCTCTGTTGGTCATTACCCTGAGACTGAGAATCACTCCATCTTGAGCTGCTTTTCTATTGCAGAGAATTCTGGACTTGGAGGGTGAAGGGAGGAGCCTGCTTTTCATATCAATTTGAATCAATTTTTTATTCACAAATTTAAAATGTTCAATCCATAGAATGAGGAAAGAAGGAAGAAAGGAAGGAATGGAGGGAGGAAGGAAAGAAGAAAGCAAGAAAAGGAGAGGAAGGAAGGAATGGAGGGAAGGAGGGAGAATAAATGGAGGGAGGAAGGAAAGAAGGGAGCAAGAAAAGAAGAAGAGAGAAAGAAATGAATGGAGGGAAGGAGGGAGAATAAATGGAGGGAGGAAGGAAAGAAGGGAGCAAGAATAGAAGAGAGAAAAGAATGAATGGAGGGAAGGAGGGAGAATAAATGGAGGGTAAGAAGAAGGAATGAACAGAGGGAAGAATGAACAGAGGGAGAGAGGAAGGGAGGGTGGGAGGAAGACCGGGAGGTTTTAGCGGACTTGGATGGCAAAGTCAATGAATGTTAACACGGCAACATGCTGACCGAAAAAGCTAGTGAAATTTTAGGCTACATTCTATGAGGTAAAGTGTCTGTAATGTGGGAGGCACAGTCCTGGCATTCGCTAACCTGAGGGCCTCATCTGGAGGACTGCAATCACTTCTAGGAGCCACATTTTGGGGAGGACATTGACAGTCTAGGGTGTATCCAGAAGGGGGCAATCAGGATGGGAAAATGAATTGGAAGCCATGCCATATGAGGATTGGTTGCTAGGACTGGGAATGTTAAACCTGGAGCTGAGATGATGGTGGGAGTACCTCGTAGCTGAAGGGCTTTCAAGTATAAAAAGGCTGGGACTTGCTTGGTTTGGTTTTGGGAGGTGTATGGAAGTGATGGGGGTGAGTTTTGGCTCCATAAGGAAAAACTTCCTAACAATGAGAATTTTCTCAAAATGGCATGGCCTTCCTCAGGAGCTGGTAGTGAGTTCCCTGTTACATGATACTTGCCATTATCCTGTGTTGCAATTATGTGCATCTATCTATTTTTTCTCCTTATTAGCATATGAGCTCCCCAAGTGAGTAGCTGCCTCCCTAACACAAAGCCTTGCGTACAGTGGGCCTCAGATAATATATATTTTTTTCATTTTAGTACACTTTATTTCTGAAAATATATTTTCTTTCTGAGTAATGTGAAAATGTGTTTAATAGGAATGTATATGTCAGATTACATGCTGTCTTGGGGAGGGAGGGGGAGAAAATTTAAAACTTATGGAAGTGAATGTTAAAAACGGAAAATAAATGAATTGGAAAAAAATGTTTTTAACATTCATTTTTTATAAAATTTTGAGTTCCAAATTTTCTCCCTCCCTCTCTTTCCTCCTTCCCTAAGATGGTAATTTGATAGAAGTTACATGTGTCCAATCAGATAATATTTGTTAAATGAATTAGTGACCAGAATGGAGAAGGGAAATAGGGAGGCCTTGATTGGTTGATGGGGATGGACATTTTGTCCCTACAATCAATCCTGAGCTCAGGGTTTGGAGGGAACTCTTCTCTACTCACACAGTGACCCCCTTAGTTCAGGCCTCAGCATGGGATCTTTTCCAACTCCCCCATTTTACAGAGAAAGAAACTGAGACCCAAGGAAACTAGTGTAATAACCATCAGAGGTGGGATTGGAAACCCAGTCTTTTGACTTTGGAGCCAGTATTCTTTCTTCTATATATGCGCCTCCCACTGTACCACACTGCTATTGCAATCCTTTGATTTCCTCTCCCTCATCACCAATCCAGCCTCCACACACTTTCCTAAAGTACAAGTCTGACCACATCGCTCCCCTACTCAATCAACTCCACTGGTTCCCCAACCTTTCTTTCTGACCTTATTATACATACTACTCCCCTTGACACATTGCAGTCCAGCAACACTAGCCTTCTAGGTCCTTTTTTTTTTTTTTGGAGGCAATTGGGGTTAAGTGACTTGCTGAGGGTCACACAGCTAGTAAAGCTAGATTTGAACTCAGGTCCTCCTGACTCCATGGAGCCACCTAGCTGCCCCCTTCTAGTTATTTCTTGCACAGGCCACTCCATCTAGGTCTTGGTGCCTTATACCCTGCCCCATACCTGGGCTGCCCTCCCTCCTCACCTCAGCCTCTTAGAAGCCCTAGCTTCCTTTGAAGCTTAGTTCAAGGGTCACCTTCTCCATCAGGCTCCAACAAATGGCCTCCCCCTGCTGCTGAAACAACCATGTGTTAATTTTGTCCCTGTTTCGATATATATGCGATATAAGCTCCTTGTTTCATTATTTGTCTCTAACTCCAGTGCTCAGCATAATGCCTGGCACACAGCTGGCATTTATTGATTATTATTACTGATTGGCGTGGGCAGGGGGAGGGCTGCTTTCTCACCCATTCTGGATGGCAGCTCGGGGGTCTTTGCTGGTCTTCACGCAGATCATCAGCAGGGTGAAGAGAAAGAAGAACGCAGCCAGCGCAAAGCACATGCGGTAGGCAGCGCGATGGCCCAGCAGGGATCCACAGTCCACGTGGCCCTCGATGCCCAAGGTAGACGAGCCCCCCTCACACACCCAGGGCAGCTGTGGGGATGAGGCAGTGATGACTCCCCTCTCCCCTAGCCCAGCCCCATTTCCTCAGCAGGCTCTGAGGGGAGGGGGAAGACCACCTGCTCCCATCCTCATTGTCTCAGAACAGGTGCAACAGCCCCCCTCCATCCAGAAATTCTCAGGATAGGTCTGATCCTTCTCTACCCATCCAAGCCCCTGATGGCCCCAGAACAGCTGTGATTCTCCATGGTCCATGATCAGGGCTCACAGCTGCACTCTTCCTGAAATGTTCCTTTGTACCCCTCCCTTCCCCTTCTTACATACCCAACCTTCAGCTAAGTCCCATCTTATCTGAGAAGAACTCATCACTCTCAGGTTTTACCTTCTCTTGATCCCACACCCTAGAAGTCTCTCCAGCTTCCTCTTCCCACCCCTATCCCTTAAGGCCCTCCTTTAGTGGGGGACCACAAAAAGGGGAGAAAGAACCACTATTTTTGCTCCAAAAGGGGGACTTGAGGTTTTCCAGCTCCCCGCCTGAACTGCTCAGGATCCCTCCAGCTTTACCTTTCTCCTCCTAGCTGACCCATTCCACCCACTGCCCCCCACTCCCACCCCCCTGACCTTGTATAGTTGGCTCTCCACTGCAGGGCTGAGCATGATGACAGCCACCAGGACTCCTAGGAACAGTAAGAAGGTGAAGGCAAGCCGACTGATGGTGGAATTGCGGGTGGAAGGGCAGCAGCCACACAAGATGCAGGAGGCTGAGCCACAGAGACAGGATGCCTGGAAAGACAGAGACACCCAGATACTGATTATTTATTTGTATTTTGCTTATAACTTCTGTTTCTCTGCTATAGCTATTTCCCAATATACCACCTCCCAATTGAACCCTCCTTGGGAACAAGGAAAACAAACCAATACCCTAACTTCTCTAGTTGCAAATACCGCATTTCATCCATAGTATCTCCTCCCCACTTTCCTACTGAGGGGATGGACACATGTTTCATCTGCTGCTCTGTGACTTGTACCCGTTGTTCCCCAGCTCAGGGAAGCCTCCCCCAAAATACAAGTGACCCCCTCCCGAAAACTTCTCAAGGAAGATTGGAATTTCCCCTCCTCCCTTTTTTTCACTCTTGTGGAAGAGAAGTGAATAGAGCAGGACTTTCCTTAGGAGAGAAAGCAGAGGCAATATTTCTGCTTTCTATCACCCATTATTATCAACCAATGACCCAAGCAGTGGTTTTGGGTCCCTATCTCCAACAGAGCTAATTCTCTTTCACTGTGAGTTCCTGGACAGATGGGGTTGGGTTGGTTTTGTTTGCCTTTCTTTGTATCCCCTGCACTTAGCACAATGCCTAGTACACAGCAGGCAATTAATAAATATTTGTTGACTGGCACTGTCCTTGGCTCTCCTTGGCAGCCTTAGCATTTCCTGGACTTTAGGTCTCCTGACGCCATTCTCATGGGACCTTCACAATCTTGTGCATTCATCCATATCTACCTCCTCATACTTCCATCTTACACGCACATCTTCTTCACACCAGAAAGACTGAAATTTCAGAATATCTAAAACGATCAAGCTTTGACAACTGACATAGTGTATTTTTTAAAACCATAAGACAAATAAAATAGAGATGGTAGGATGAAAGTTTTTATTTAAATATAAAAGTATAATTTTTGTGTTAACTGGCATGCCAAATCCTTCCAGCGTTAACATTTGATTTGGTCCGTGAGTTTCCTGCACATCCGCATAAGACTCAATAGGGCTCCCCATTTTCTTCTTCATTTGTCTCTGGGACAACAAAACTTTGTTCTTGAAACTCTCTCTTGAGTTGACTGAGCTTATAGAATTGTTGGCTACTGAAAAGAGCACTAGACTCCAAATCAAGAAAACTTTGATTCTAATTTCACTTTAGACACTTTCTATCTGTGTCAACTGGTCAAGCCACTTAGCTCCTCTGAGCCTCAGTTTCCCTCCTCTATGAAATGGGGAAAATAATAGCACCTCATAGGGTCATCTCGAGGCTTAAACTGACTTCATGCCCAGTACTCTATCCACTGCACCATCAGCTGTCTCTGGATAGAAAAGAAAGGCAGGACCAAGGACTGAGTCATGGGGGGGGGGGGCGGGCGGGGCGGGGAGAGCCAGGAGAAGGAGGAGAGTCAATGGGAGCTGAGGGGCAACAGGAAAACAGGCTGGGAAATCAGTAGAAAGTAATGTTCTGGGAGCCAAGGGAGGAGAAGTGATTAAGGAAGAGTTGGTGTAGGAAATGACTGATACAGAGTAGCGTAAGCAGAAACAAACGACTACGATACTGTAAATGGAAAGATTGAAAAAAGAAAGCCAAACTCAGAAACTGGAGAACCAAGAATAGTTCCAGGGAACAGATAACAAAGCATCTCTTTCTTGCAATGGCAAAGAGGTGGGGGACTGCTGAAGCAGAACAGTGCATACGTTGTCACAGTATTGGGTGTTTTTCTTAGTTAAAAAGAAAGGTTCAGTGGGGGAGGATTACCATTAACAATAATAATAACAGTGAGCATTTAAATAGCACTTTAAGGTTTGCAAAGCACTCATGGCAGGTGCTATGATTATACTCATTTCACAGAGGAGGAAACTGAGGCTGGGAGAAATTTTAAATGATTTGCCCAGGCTCACATAGCTAGTAAGTCTCTGAGGCAGGATTTGAACTCAGTTTTTCCTGATTCCAAGTCTAGCATTCTATGCCCTGTGCTACCTAGCTGCCTCCAGGATCAGAAGAAAGCTGTTTTCACCAGTGACTGTTAATCTAAAAATAGAAGGCTTCAATAAATCAAGAAAGGGGTGGATCTCTGAGTTTCTTCCCAACTGAGATTCTATCGCCAAAGTCACCGAGGGAGCTGGAGAGGGATCCAGTCTCCTGATTCCTGAATCCAGTGCTCCTTCTACCTTAGCCTGTAGTCAGAAACACTAAACCAACCCCTCGGCAAAGCCAGGACAAGGTCTCCCAGAAAGGAAAGGGCCTGGCTTAGGCACAGAATCTGGGAAGAAGCCTCAGTCCCAGTTGGCTTTGGCGCAGAAATGCCTTCTCACTGAGGTTGGCTGGTGATGCCTGCTCTGACCGGACACAAGTGGCAGAAAGGCCAATGACCTTTTCTCCCCCTGAGATGCATCTTTTTTTTCTTTTCTTCTATCTCCATGTGCCTACTTCTCAGAGTTCTACAAATTCTATTAAACTTTAGTGTATTTATTTTTCAGGCTAGACCTGTGATGTCCTCAGTGTAGGGCTAAGGTCACAGCACAGCTGCTCAGAGTGGCCTGAACCAGATCACAATGTAATTATGAAATACTTAACAAAATAAATGAAAATACAATAGAACACAGACAATGTGAATTTGTGGTTTTCTAGGTCAATATGCATCTAATAGGTCTTATGGTTTAATGGCCTCCGTTTTGATTTGAGCTGTGATAGCACTGGTGTAGGAACTCCCCACAAAGAAAATTCCTCTCCCAAGGCAGGCTGATAACTGCTTGGCAAATTGGCCTTAAGAGAGCTGCCTTAAGAGAGGCACTGGGCAGTAAGGGATTTGCCCAGGGTCACCCAATGACTGGGAATCAGAGGCAAGATTTGACCCAGATTTTCCTGACTCCAAGACCTCCAAGCTCTTTACATTCTTTCTCCCAAGTTCTATTACAAACTTATTAATGAGTTAACTTGTCAACTATTCATCCTGAAACAGTCATCTCCTAAAATATCAGAACTAGAAGAGACCATGGAGATCACTTCCTGTTTCTTTCACTTACTAATTCATTCATTCCTTCTTTCTTCCATTCATTCATTCACACCTATATTTCTGAAGGACTTTGGAATCAATTGCATGACATGGGAGACACTGGCACAGGACTGCCCCGTATGGCCTGCCCACATCAAAGAAGGCACTGTTCTCTGTGAGCAAATCAGAATTGGAGTAGCTTAAAAGAAACACAAGATGTGCAATTTAGAGCCATCTCCACTGCAAATGTTCATATGGACTATTTGTGCCTGACCAATGGTAGAGCCTTCTGAACTCATATTGGTCTAATCACAGTTGGACACACTATACCTTGACCCCAACCTAGTGATAGCATTTTGGGCCTCTCTGAGAATGAAGAACAACCAATAGTGTGCAGAGACTGTATTTAATATAAGAAGATAAAGATAACAGGTTTCCTGCTCTCTTGAAGCATTCTAGTCCAATATACTCATTTTACAAATAGGTAAACTGAGGTCCAGGGAATGGAAGTAGCTAGCTAGCCCATGGTCACAAAGTAAATTAGGAGGTAAACTGGGACAAAAACAAGCCAAAAGGGCTCTCCATCACCTCTAAGATGAAATACAATTTCCCCAGCCTGGCATTCAAGGCCTGCCACAATCCAGATCCAATCTACCTTTCCAGCCTTATCTCATGGTATCACTTTTTATATTCCCTAAGTTCCATCCAAGGAAGACTATGAGCTGTTGCTACAACCTGGCATTCCATCTCCTACTTCCACACGTTTGTATGAGCTGTCCTGAATACCCGGGATGAACTCCCTTCTCATTTCTGCCACTGGAATCCCGACCTTCCTTCAAGGCTTGGCTCTGGAAAGCCTTCCCTAATCTCTCCAGTCATAAGTGTTCTTTCCTTCCTTAAATGATCTTCCATTCACTTCTCTGACAAAGCAGACAGGAGGGGGTGGGAACAAGGGCCCAAATAGATAGCTTGTCAACTCTTCATCAGCCTCGGGCCTAGGAGGATACAATGAGGGACCACATAGAAGCCTTTGGAGTAGAAGAGAAAGAGGGAACTCATGATGGATAGCCTCAATATTCCAAGTAAAATAGGTAAGATCCTCTGCCAAGAAAGGAAACAGAGAGTAGGATGTAGGGGCTTGAGCAAAGAAGGCTTAGAACCACTGCTGTGAAGCGTTCCATTGAGAATCTAAGAGGAAGAATGAAGGGGGGTGCTAACAATGAAGCTCCAGCTGAGATTGTTGTTGCTGAGTCATTTCAGTCATATCTGACTCTCTGTGACCCTGTTTAGGGTTTTCTTGGCAAACATACTGGAATGGTTTGTCATTTCCTTCTCCAGCTCATTTGACAGATGAGGAAACTGAGGCAAACAGGGTTAAATGACTTGCCCAGGGTCATACAGCTAGGAAGTATCTGAAGCTGGGTTTGAACTCAGGTCTTCCTGACTCTAGCTGTTTTACCATCTGAGATTAGACACATAAATATGCAGTGGACCCAGTTAGTGCATCAGGAGATTCCTTCCAATGTCACCTAGCAGCTCAGAAGTAAGAGCAGAGAAGATAGATGGTGGGGGTAACCCAGGATAAAGATCTGGCAGGTCATGAATGAAGAGAGGACTGAGGGTGAGCAAACAGGAGGGAACAGTATATGGCTGAACTAGCTAATCTACAGAGTCGAAACTGAGGCAGAAAAAGGGAAGCCAGGAGAGAAGGGACTAGAGATTAGAGTGAGACCAAAGAGCAATGATGGAAGCAACCCAGCCCACCAGACTGGGTCTACTACATACTTATGCTATCTGATCTCAACTGCTCGTCAAATACTGGGCCTTTTAGATAGTGAGATTGAGTTCAAATAACTGGGTATGTTTAGCCTAGAGAAGGGAAGGGGGATCGAACAGCTGTCTTTACATTTATAGAAGGCTGTCACATGGAAGAAATGTTAGACGTGTTCAGTTTGGCCCCAGAAGGCTGAACTAGAAGACGTAGAGACAGGAATCTAGCCTTAATGACAGGGAAAACTTCCTGTCCCACTGGAGAGATCCTAAAGTGGCACAGGCTGCCACAGGAAGCTGGGGTTCCCCTTTAATAAGAAACCTTCAAGAAAATTCTGGATGATCATTTGAGTATATTTGGGTAGAGAGGATGGGTTCTCTCTTTCGAAAATTTAATTTACTTTTATTTTCAGTAGCAAATTCTCTCCCTTTCTTCTACCTCCTGTTTCAACAATTTGGCTAGCGGCTGTTGTGGGGGTGAGACACCAACACAAGTCCAAAAACAAGAACACTGCCAGCACAAGTTCTTTTGGTCTGCTTTACTAAGGAAAGCAACGTTAAGGGGTTAACAAGCTTACTTTAATTGAGCATACAAATACCATTCACTTAGTTCAGGGGAAAAAGCTGATTCCCAGTCATTGGGTGACCCTGGGCAAATCCCTTACTGCCCAGTGCCCTAGGCAGCTCTCTTAAGGCCAATTTGCCAAGCAGTTATCACCCTGAACTTCTGAACAAATACAAACAAATTACAAACATCGACAGACAGACCAAATACAATTCATAGTTACCAACATCTAAGTTCAGCCCAGGAGCTCATAACAAGGGCTGGCCCAGAATCACATGCACCACCACGGCTGTGGGTAAGGGCTCCAAAAAAGAGAAAGCCAAACCCTGGTTTTATATCTTTTTCACAGTCAAGGGTAAGTCACACATGCGACTCACCCACATGACCTAAAATCATCACAAAGAGGTGACTTAAACCCATGTGGTCTAAAAGCCTCTGATGTCCCAAACATGTCACTCAAACCCATGTAAACTAGGCCCTCCCCTGAGGCAAGGAGTCACCAAGGACTCCCAATCTAATCAAGGAAACGAAGGCCAAACTCTTTAAGGGCACTTGGTTGAACTGAGTGCTAAGAGCCCATTTTGATTGCCAACACACCTCCCCATTGTACAGTCAAGAAATATGTTACCCATTATACATATGAAGTCATGCGAAACTTTATTTCCACAGAGAGGATGAATTCTCATCAAAGTCCAGGTTGGCCTACCTGATGTTCAACTCTGAGGTTTTCTAGTACATGTTGTACCCCCAAGGAGAAAGTAAGCTCCTTGGGGGCAGGGACTGCATAATTTTGAACTCTGCATCTCCAGCACCTAGAATGGTGTTTTATCTATACTATGCACTTAATGTCCATTGTATAGAGCTGAATCACTGTTTAAAATGGTTTGGGATTCAAAAAATTTTTTTAAATGAATAAAACATTTTTACATGTAATTGGGAAAAAAAACCAAAAATATTTGAAAAAAGTACCTGAAGCTTATGTAAGTATTCCTAGACTCTGAATAAGATTCAATAAAAAGAATAGATTTTTACGCCTCCCTCCAAAAAAAAATGTCAGACTTCCAATTCAACTCTGAGTCGAGACCCAAATTGTAGCCCAAGTGGCCTAGATTTCAGCAACTCTAGGTCTTCAGAAATTCTTTTCCAATTCAATGACATCACTAATGAGGCTCTGCCTTGTTACAGTAACTTTGGGTAAGTTTCTTAACCTCTCTGGATCTCAATCTTCTGTGTAAACTGAGGGCATTGGACCAGACAGCCTTTAAAGTTCCTCCCCGTTCTAAATATAGAATCCTATGGAGCTCTCAGACAGTCAGCTGGGGCTGAGGGCCGTACAGTGGAAAGAACCCTAGAAGGAGATCTGGTTTCAAATCTCATCTCTATTACTGACTGCCTAGGTGACGGTGGGTAAGTCATTTAACCTCTTAGGCCTAGTTTCCTTCTCCAAAAGGCCTCTAAAGTCTGGTCCAATTCTAAAGTTATGATCCTATCATGCACTCTGTGCCTCAGTTTCCTCATCTGTAAAACAAGAGGTTTGGAATAGATGACCTCTTAAGATTCCCTTCTAGCTATGATCCTACCCTGTAAAAGCCAAAGTTCCATTAGCTCAGGGGTCTTTTCCTTGATTGCACTGTCATCGTGGAAATCACATAGAGCTTGTGGTCCACTAAAGCCACCAGGTCCTTTAGCTATACCTCCCCCAATCTTGTATTTGTGCAAGGGGATTTTTTTTAAAGCCAAACATAGATTTGGCTTTAAGACATTTATCGCTATTAAATTTCATCTTATTAGATTCAGCCCATCCTTGATTCTGGGTTTGTCATTTGGTCTTTCTTGCATAGCGTCATATTTTTAATACCTGAAGTGGCAGGAAGGTTATGTGTTCATCTGTTTGCATGACTTGGCCTTGTCTTTCCTTTGGTAGAGAAAATGGAGAGAATCCATCATAGGACTATGGGGAGAACACTTAAGTGCACCATACAATCAGAAGTCTTCAGGAGTAGGTCTAAGAAACCGTGGAACCCACAGTTCAGAATGCATGGACCCATGAGTTTGACCTAGCACTCTCAGCCCTCAAATTGGGCTAGGGGTATTCTGGGGTATTAGAAGCAAGACTATGTCGAAGCCAGCTCCAACTGGTGATCAAACCGTTCAATGTTCACTCCAAACAATTATATCTCAGAAATCGATTAATGCTACAAATCAGGGGTTGATTTCTTTCTGTTTGTCTAGATTTGAGAAAGTGATGGAGAAAACGTAACAATAAGGATTAACTTTCTCCGAAAGCCACGGCACTGGTTCAAAGGTGCCACTCTCTCCAGTAATCCAAGAAGATCTTGCCCCAGAGGGACCCATGAGAGCGGAGCCCAGGCTGGAAAACTGAGTGAAAGTTGAAATTCGCAGATCTAGATGACGTCTAATCTTTTCATCGGCTGCCTGTTCTCCTGCTTTCCCCCTCTCGCAGCCCTGGCAGGGAATGCTCCAAGGCTCAGCTCAGCTCAAATGCCCCCATCTTCCATACACGGCTTATTGGTACTCATTCCCTTTTATCATGGTCCTCTTCGAGGAACGAAGGACAACAGCAATCTATATATGTGAAGTCTTCTACAAGTACATAGGCAGCTAGCTGAGTGTTGCAGTGGACAGGATCAGACTCATCTTCCTATGTTCAAATCTGGCCTCAGACACTTCCTACCTGTGTGACCCTGGGCAAGTCACTTCACCCTGTTTGCCTCAGTTTCCTCACCTGCAAAATGAGCTGGAGAAGGAAATGGCAAACCACTATTGCCAAGAAAACCCCAGACGGGGTCACAAAGAGTCAGTGAGCCAGGAACAACTCCTCCCTACACCTTCGGAACGTAAACTCCTAGAAGGCAGAGGTTTTTCACTTTTGTCTCCGTCTTCCTGGTAATTAAAAGCAGCAGTATTTACATAGTGCTTTAAGGCACTTTACAGACATAATCTAAATAAAATCTTGGAGGCAGGATCTATTATTATGCCCATTTTATAGAGGAGGAAAGTCAGGCAGACAGAAGTTAAGTGAGCTACCCAGGGTCACATAGCTAAAAGTGTCTGAGGCAGGATTTGAATTCAGGTCTTCCTAACTCTAAATCCGGGACCCTATCTACTGAGGCACCTAGCTGCTTAAATATTTACGAAATACTTGGTTATTGCCTAGGTATTTTCTCTTCATGCACACCTTATTAGTTTCCCTGGTATATTCCTTCTGAATTTGTATATTATTTCTTCCTTTGTAAATAAACTCTGGCAAACGCAGCCTAGCGATCTGGAGGATGGACCAGACGGGACAAAAAGGAAACAGATTCTAGAATAGGATGTCTAGCTTGGATATAGGTGGCAGAAGAAGGATAAGGTAATTATTAAAAGGGTGTGGCAGATCTCCGAGCTTTGGGAACTAAGTAGGCTCCAAAGCTCTACGAGGGAGGTCAGGAGGCTGGAGATAGGATCAGTGAGCAGGAAAGATTTGGAAAGTGAAAGCTCTGAGTCCCAAGGGAAGGTCCGTAGGATGACTCCAGGGAGGTGCTGACCTCCCCAAGAAACTGATCAGAGCAGCCGGTACTGCCTAAGGCTCTCCCGTGATGGATCTAACAGCAGGGTCCCAAAGAGCTGGAGGACAAGGAGCTTAGAAAAGTTGAGGTGGCAGTTAGCCTTCCCAGCTTTGCGTCAGACACGAGAACAAAGACACACATTCAGTGCCTCACAAATACCAGGCATTGTGTCAGGTTCCGGGGATATAAATTCAATAATGTCTGTTTCTGTCCTCAGAGAGCTTACAATCTTTATAAACATGAGTTTACACAAAATAAATCCAAGAGAATTTAGGGAGGGGACAAGGAAGAGGGAAGAAAGGGAGGAGGAAGGGGAGGTGGAGAAGAGGAGGAAGGGAAGAGGAGGAGGGAGAAGAAGGGGACAAGGGAGGAGAGGGAAGAGAAGGGGAAGAGAGGGAAGAAAAAGAAGAGGGGAGGAGGGGAAGAGAGGAAGGAGGGGGAGGAGAAGGAAGAGAAGGAAGAGAAAGGGAAAGAAGAAAAAGGGGAGAAGGGGAAAGAAGAGGAGAGAGAGAAGGGAGAGGATGGAAAGAAGGGAGACAGGAGGGGAAAGAAGGGGGAGAGGAGGGGGAGGAGAGGGAAGAGAAGGAAGAGAGGAAAGAAAAAGAGGAGAGGGAGGAGGAGGAAGGGGAAAAGGGGGAAAGGGGAAGGGGGAAGGGAAGGAGGAGGGGGAGGAGAATCAGGAAGGTTTTCACTTTAGCAGAGGTGAGGAGTAAGTGCATACTAGGCATGGTGGGGCAGCCTGTACAAAGGCATCATGGACATTAGGAGTTGGAAAGTTGTGTGTGACAACTGGCAAAAGTAAACCATTTCACCATCAGAGATTTGAGGGTGCTGGACAGAGGTGAAAGGGAACTGCCAAAAGGCAAGGTGAAAAAGAAAACATAATCCTGCCTCACAATTTTGCAAGACTCATTCCTACAGCAAACATTTCCACTCTCTGTGCTGACTGGCACTGGCCAACCCTCCATGATTCACCAGATTTCTTCACACACACACACACACACACACACACAACCCCTTTCCCCCCTTACTACCACCACCACCACCCAGAGTGTATTATTTCCTGGTAGTCTCTCCCACCCCAGGAAACAAAGGTTTCACACACCCTGGTCAGCCAGGGATCAGCCCATTCTCAGCCTTCCCACAACCCCTAGAAAATGGCCATGTAGCTGAGGAGCCTGACTCCTCCCCCCTCCCCACTATGGGATAGAGGGGATGAGGCTGAGCAGGGAAAGAAAGAGGAAAAATCCCCCCCCACCCACAATTTCGATTCAACAGGAAGAACACCCTGAGCCCTCTTCTTTGTGGAGAGGAAAGGGTGGGCTGGACTTGGAAAGAATAAACCCCAGAAAGACTTAATGAGGCCCGGCTGGGAAGGGGAAGAAACTCAGGAACAGCCTTGCCCTCTGGGCCTGGGGCTAACAAGAGGGGGATTTATTTCACTCAGCTAAAAGCCGAGTGCAGGGGCTGTTTTTTTCCCAGACACATTTTCCAAGACACTTGGCTTAGAGCCAAAGCCTACCCTGGCTGGATCTGAATGAATGGTCCCCCTCTGCTTTCCACAAATTGAGTCCCCCAATATCTAGGCATAATGGAACTTTCTTTAAAAAATTGGGCCCCCAAGGTTGTCC
This sequence comes from Trichosurus vulpecula, assembly GCF_011100635.1. Lineage (NCBI taxonomy): Eukaryota > Metazoa > Chordata > Mammalia > Diprotodontia > Phalangeridae > Trichosurus > Trichosurus vulpecula. Next base: position 66,326,770 of record NC_050574.1, on the reverse strand, counting down.
CTGCATTCTCCTCCCCCCACCCACAGAAAGCTTTGACCCTAACAGAATAGAAACAGGTCCTTACAAGCCCAACTCCGGTCCCAAGCACCTAGTATGATGGACTTCGAGTCCAAGTGGTCCTCTGACTGTCTCAGAGCCATCAGCCCAGTTGTTTGGCTTCTCTGCCCTCAACAGCTCGGGGGCCAGGTTTCCTCTAGGGCTCAGCCAGGTCTCGGAGGTTAAGAGGAATAGTTCAAGGGGGAAGAGTGACCCCTGATGACTGAGAATGGGACTTAATTAGGTTTGAGCTTGTTCAGGGGTAGGCCCCGATCTGCACTCCTTCCCATACCAAAGCCCCACTCTCACATCCTCTAAAGGCAAAATTTAGATCAGAGCCAGAGCTGGGAGGGACTCTAAGACCATCCAGTTCAATCCCCCTATTTTACACAGCAAGAAACTGAGGCGGGCAAGAGGTTAACTGGCTTAACCAAAACAGTCAGTGTGCATTTGAACCCAGCTCCTGGGCCTCGAAATGGAGAGCTCTTTTTCCTGCTTCTCAAGATCCTTAAGGTACCTCCAGGTCTGACATTCCACAGATAACTTAAAAGTCTCGTTCTAGTTCCAAACCTCCTTCTCTAGAATCAGCCCCAACACACTCCCAGACATGGCCCCATTGTATTCCCTCCCCCCACCGCCCCGTAAAATAAAGGGGGGAAGGCCTCAAGACTCAACCTTCCCTTCCAGCTCGGACTTTCTATGAATAACAAGTTAATCTTCCATCCCGCTCAACGACCCTCCTCCCAGACCACCCCCAGTCTTATTCCTGGACCCCCCCTTCTCCCAGACCACCCTGAATCTCACTCCCGGACCCCCCTACGCGCTCCTGCCAGACCACTCTAGGACTCTCCTCCTCCCGAACCACTACCAATCCCACTACCAAACCAGCCCCAACAGCCAGATCCCACCATAGTGGTGTACGGGATTGTCAGGGAGGAAAACACCCTCTCTGTTCTGTAACCCGAGAACCAGCCACCCTTCCCCCAATCCCTGTCCTGCATTTCACCCCCCAACCCAAATACCAGGGTGTAGGGGGCTGGGCGCGGAAAGAACTCCCCCCTCCCCAAGCTATTTGGGGCCTCACCCCACCCCAGGGCGGTGAGCGCACAGTCTTCTTTCACCCTGTAACATGAGAACCTGCAGCCAGCTGTTCAGGGCACCAGCTCACCCAGGGTAAACAAGGAGTCCAGCCCGAGCGAGGAAGCCGGAGCCCGGCCAGCATTAGTCGGGGGACTCCAGGAAAGGACTCGGGATCAAGGGATGGGTATCGGGCAGGGAGCTGTGGTCGTGCAAAAACTAGGCGTTGGACACTGAGTAAAGGAACCGGGCAGAGAAGAAAGGAGCCCAGGACTGGGAATGAGGCTGGGGGACAACAGAAGAAAGTCACTTACACAGCTGAGCAGGGAACAGACCCCCAAACAGGCGCCCATGGTGGCGGCTTCAAACTCAGTATTCCAGTCTGACTCGGGGTCGTGCGCTCTTTCTGCGCCCGCCGGGCGCGCAGCGTCACAGTACCCAGCCCCGCTCCGCGAAGAAGCCGGCCCTCCTCCGCCACCCTACCTGCGGGCTCCTCCTCCGCAAGTTCCGCGGTCCGCCCTCCCACGCCCCGTCCCACGCTCGGCCCTTTCCGGCTAAGCCTCGGGGGCGCTCGAGAGCCCGGCACTCGAAGCTCACCTGGCCATAGGTGGACGGCTCCCCCAACCCGGGGCTGGGCCCGGCAGAGATTGGGAGAAGGAGCGGGGAATTTGAGGGTTCTCAGTCTCTAAGGGAGCGGTCGCTGGCCTGGTTTTGCCACACCGGGTAGTCCTCTCTCTCCTAATGTTCCGAGAGCACTTAGCCGGCGCTCATCTCCTTGGACCCCATCACTACCCACCTAGTGCTACACAATTACATGTATTTACATATCTGTTCCCTCTTCTCCCAAGGACCAACAGCGGCGGCAAAAGAAAGCAAGCTCCCTGAGGACCCGTCTCCAGCGCTTTGTTTGATGTGGTGAATCCTCACAGCCAATCGCTGAGCGCTTAAGGAACGTGAGTTTTTAAATGACAGAAAATAAATAGATTGGGAGTGCAGGCTCTGCTCCTAATGAACTAGGGTCCCCTTAAGCAAATCTCTTTCCCCTCTCTGGGACCTAGCTTTCCTTTCGGTAAAATGAGAGGACTTGGACTAGAATGACATCTAGAATCTGATCCAGCTCTGACATTCTGTGTTCTGTGCCCAGTGCTGTGCAACAGGGGAGGGAGGGAAGGAGGGAGGGAGGAAGAGAGGGAGAGGAGGAGGAGGAGGAGGAGGAGGAGGAGGAGGAGGAGAAGGAGAGAGAGAGAGAGAGAGAGAGAGAGAGAGAGAGAGACATAGAGACACACAGAGACAAAGACAGGGACAGACAATCCGACGGAGAGAAATTTGCAGGTCCCAGATTCTGAACCTCTTCCTTGATCGGAAATGGGTGAGGGGAGTTGCAGAAATGCGACTTTCTCTCTCACCTCCCCTCTCCCCAGGACCTCACAGATTTCAAAGGCGGGGGGGGGGGGGCGCGGGGAGGGGCGCGGAATCTTCTTATTGTCTAACCTAGCCGCTTACGATTGTAATGGAAGCCCGCAGAAGTGGTGGGAGGGGAGTGGGCATCTGCCAGGTAATCAGAAGAGCCTGGCTTCAGTCCCCAGACTGTCACTAAATAAATGTGCGGAGTGCACAAGCAAGTCGCTTCCCCTCTCTGAGCTTCGGTTTCCTCACCTGTAAGAAGGCTAATAATATTTGCCCCTGTGTGCTTCCAGGGTTGTTAGAAGGATCAAATGAGATAATGAATGTACAGCTAAACGTCTAGCGCTATATTAAGGTAAGATCTCATTATCACTCCGAGAACGCCGGAGCCAGAAGGCACTTCAGAGATCATTAATCCAATCCCCTCATCTTGTAAAGGAGAAAACTGAGAACCAGAGAGGGGAAGTAATTTGCCCAAAGTCACACAGGAAATAAGTAGCAGAGGCAAGACCCAACTCCTGGTCTTCTTGCTTCAGGGCTTTTTCCTGGAGGTGGCAGCGCTGGTAACTAGTCACTTCCTCTTTAGAGTCTTACAAATGTATTTCTTGGACTGAGAGCTTTTCAGAAAAGACACGAATGTTGGGCCAGGGGTGCGGAACCTGCAGCCTGGAGGCCTTATGTGGCCCTCTAGGTCCTCGGATGCGGCCCTTTGACTGAATCCAAACTTCACAGAACAAATTTATCCTGAGGACCTAGAGGGCCACATAAGGCCTCCAGGCTGCAGGTTACCCACTCCTGTGACCTAGACTCCCCAGTAGACTATGAGCTCCTTCAGGGTTGGAACGAGGTCTCATCCATCTCTTTCTCCTCTCCACAATCCTGCACAGGGTGGACTCAGTGATAAATGTTTATCAGCTGTGTGAATGAAAAGTGTCAACTGTTTCATAGCTTTAATAATAATAATAATAATATTTATTATAATTATTGAACTATTACTATTAGTATTTATATAGGCTTTAAGATTCACAAAGTGCTTTACTATATTATCACATTTGATCTGCATAGAATGGCTAGCAGGTGGGTGAGACATTAAATTTGAAGTACCAGTTGTCAAGTAACAATTTTTTTTATTTTCATTTGAAATAATTTTTATCCTATCTCAATTTCTTTTTTTTTTAACTTTAGAGATTTTTAAAAATGCCCTGCATCGATTGACAAAGCTTGGCTCTTCAATGTATGTTTAAGTACCAGACCTTCTACCTTAAACAGGCAAAGATGATAAGGAAGTGAAAACAGTAGATGTTGGAAGGGCTGTGGGAAGCCAGGCACATTAAACATTGTTGGTGAAGCTGTCCAGCCATTTAGGATAACAATTTGAAATCTTTCTTTTTTTGGGGGTGGGGGGGCAAGTCACTTAAATGTTCATCCTCTTTGACCCAGACATCTCACTACTGACCAGCTATGTCAAAGAGACCACTAAAAGCTCATATATGTAACAATATTCACAGCAGCACTCTTCATGGTAGCAAAAGGCTGGAAACACAGCCGGTACACATTGATTGGGGAGTGGATGAACAGTGGCAAATAAATGGAATAGAATATTAATGTACCATTAGGAAATGAGGTATATGCAGAATTCAGAACATAGAAAGGTGTTTTGAAATGACACAGAACCAAGAAAATAATATATTATACACAACTACAATTATATAAACAAAAACAATATAAAAATGCTGCCAAACTCAGATGAATGGTAATGACCCATTTTTGTCAGGGAGAAAATCAGAGGAGACATACTTCCCTCCTCTAACTAGAGAGGCAGAGGACTACAGTCAGGGTACTAGTGTCAGGAAAACTCATCTTCCTGAGTTCAAATGTGGTCTTGGACACTTACTTGCTGTATGACCCTGGGCAAGTCCCTTAATCCTTGTTTGCCTCAGTTTCCTTATCTGGAAAATGAGCTGGAGAAGGAAATGGCAAACTACTCCAGTATCTTCACCAAGAAAAACCCAAATGGGGTCACAAAGAGTTGGATACAACTGAGAAATGTCATGTGGAATGTGGAGACTAGAAGTGTGGAATGAGGCATATATTTTCAGATACGGTTGACTCGTGGTTAGATTTTGCTTAGGTTTTACATTGTTACAAGAGTCAATGTGTAGGGGTGCTAGGTACATTGGGAAATGATTCTGGTTTTTAAGTGATTAATTGAGGGAAAAAAGAAAGTGAGTGGGAGGAGAAAGGGTAGGATTGTTCAATGAGTCACCCTACCTTGTTTTTAATGCTGTTCTTGGAGCTCCCTAAGTGAATATGGGTATCAATTCGAGAAGTGTCAGTTGGGAGTTGAGGGGTGGAAAAAAAAAGCAGCGAGGGGTCATGAAATTAGAAGAGTCTGTTTCCTAAAAGTTGTGGATCATTGCAAATCACTTAATCTTTCTGAGTCTGTTTCTTCCTAAGTAAAAAGGGATTAATAATAGTTGAGTACCTCCCTTGGGATTTTTGTGAGGAGATAATATATGGGAAGCATTACATAAATACCAGCTATCATCCTGTCATTATTATTGCCAATATTCTTAATTATAATTGTAAAAGATGCCCATAAGGAAACACTAAATAGGCTCTTGAGTCCAACCTAAAGAGAGATCAAAAGAAGGATAAGCCAAGGCATTTTGGATGAGAGGAAGAGGACAATTCATAGGTGCTTGGGACCAGGATAGTCTGGCTTGGAAACAGGTTAGGGGTGGGGCATCTGGGCCTCAGGCAGGAATAGGGACAAGGGCACAAGAAAGGGGTGGCAGATTTCTCATCGGACCTAGCAAGGTCCGGGGACACTCAATTTTCAGTGGAAAGAGGACAATGGAGAGATCCTAAAAAACTACTGGCAGTTTGATGTAATGGAGACTGGATGTGGGAGATGGGTTAGATACTGGTTTTTTTTTTTATTCACCTCATTGATCATGCTAAATATGTAACCCGGATCAGGTCACTTCCCCTTTCTAAGTCCCAATTTTCTCTTCTATAAAATAAAGAGGCAACACTCTTCCACTGGACTGTAAGCTCCTTGAGGACAGGGCTGCTGTCTTTTGTCTCTTCTTGTTTCTCCGGCACTTACCATAGTGTCTGGCATATAGCAGGTGATTAATATATGTTTATTGACTGACTGTCCTCGATGTCCTCTAAAGTCCTTTCCGGCTCTAAACTTAGGGTCCATCTTTTTTCTTTCTCTCAAAATGGCAACCGATGAGAGTGTGGGTTCAATTCCCACTGCCATCACTCATCCTTTGGGTGATTATGGGCAAACCATTTCCTTTCTCTGGCCTCATTTCCCTCCTCCGTCATCACAGGTGATGAGATATTAATGTGTTAACAAGGTATCAACATCCTGTGATCCCTTTATCGGGTGCAGAGGAACCTGTGACCAACTCCTAAGTTGGTCCCCAAGGGACTCCCTCTATTATATGTAAAGTGGGGGCAGCCACACTTGAACCAGCTGCCGCTCAGGGCTGTGAAATGAAAATCGATTTGAGAACCATAAAGAGCCATATAAATGTGCCTTTTCATTAGGTTAGCTAACTGTATTGCTGCTTACGCCAAACTCACATGCCATAATCCATCTCCCATTCCCATGCTTTTGGACCGGCTTTGCTCCATACCTGGAATGTTCTGGCCCCTAAGTGGCATCAGAGTACACAGAGCACGAGACCTGGAGTCAGGAAGACCTGAGTTCAGATTTGACCTCACTCACTTAATAGCTGTATAGGTGAGACACTTAACCTCATCTGTGAAATAGGATAATAATTTCCCCTACTTCCCAGGGCTGTTGTGAGGATCAGATGACATAATGATTGTAAAGCTCTTAGAACAGTGCCTGGCACATGGTAAGTGCTGTATAAATGTTATGATGATGATGATTTTCTTCCTCTTCACCTCTGCCTCTCAATCTCCCCACTTTCTTCAAATAATTCAAATGACACCTTCTTTAGGAGGCCTCTTTCCTATGACCTCCAGCTGCTAGTGCCTTCCCCTTTGAGGTCGTCTTTCATCTATTTGCATGTATCTTATATGTCCCTTTTTCTAATATTTTGCCTCCCCCATTAGACTATAAGCTCCTTGAGGTCAGGAACTGTTTTCACCTTTCTTTGTATCTGCAGAGCTTAGCACAGTGCTTGGCACATAGTAAGTGCTTACTAACCGTTTGTTGATCGACCATCTGATGCCAAACTGATGATCTCTAGCTCTGGTCTCCGAGGCTGTCTCTACCTCCCACCTGGAAAACCTCTGCTTTAGTTCTTGTTACCAGCTCCCAACAGCTCACAGTCACAGAAGACGAAGGCTCTGAAGACCTACGACTGTGGACCCTCTAGCTTTTCCTTGAGCACAGACCTCCATGCGGGAGGAGAACTCAGGACTCATCTCCACAGCCCCGGCAGACACAAACTTGTACACACACAGAGACACACACACACACACACACACACACACACACACACACACACACACACGTGCACACACACGCACGCGCGCACATGCACACACATGCACATGCGCACATGTGCGCGCACACACATACAGACACATGCGCGTGCGCGCACACACACATGCACTTCTACTTGTAATTACCAGCTATTCACACTTGGAGTCTTTGCTACTCATCCAGCATTGCAGAGCCCCAAGCAGGAACCAGAGACTGAGGACAGAATGGAAAGCCAGGTGCCTTACATATGGAGAACAGAGAAAAAGGCCTTTTGGAGCCACAGATGATCCAAGTAGTGCTCAGGATTGGGGGGCAAGTGGTGGGAAGGAGACAAGAAGGGGAGGACAATTCTGCTGGGATCAGCAAGGGACTTTGCCATGCCCTACCTCCAGGACTGTCACATCCCTCACCAGGTCATTATGAAGTGACAGACCTGAAGGGGGTGGACAATGCTAGCAAGTTTCTACCATTAGAGCCTCATTCCTTTGGCTCAAGACTATCTCCTACTAAATGAAAATATTTCTAGAAGGACTGACGAATTAAACTTTAACAATCATTTATACTTTAATATGAACCAATTTATCAGGAATGGGGTAGAGAGAACAAGTCTTTTCTCCATGAATGAACCCCAGTCCCTTCAGCCAGTCCCCATATGACATGTTCCTCACTCCCTTCACCAACTTGTCATATCCTTCCTCTCAAGTTTGTCAATATCCTTCCTAAAATGCAGCATCCAGAACTGAGGAGATGTGGTCTGGGCTGGGCTTCCCTGGGGTGGGAACAGACATCCCCTCTGCCTTCTCTGGTTTCAGAAAGGTAGCTCCATCTAAACCCACCCACCCCTTATGGGAAAGGATTATTCCATCCCCCAACCCAAGAGGAAGAGGGGGACCATGAAAATAACCAGTTACATTTCTATAGCGGTTTAAAATCTGCAAAGGGCCTTACGTCCACTACCTCATTTAATCCCTGCAAAAGTCCGGTCAAGTAGGTTAGTGCACAGTGAATCAGGCTTAATTCCTCAGTCCTTTGAAGGAAATTTGCCTCTAGCAGGGAAGAGTATAAAAGCAAAAGAAGGTGGGGCAGCTAGGTGGCGCAGTGAGTAGAGCACCGGCCCTGGAGTCAGGAGGACCTGAGTTCAAATCTGGCCTCAGACGCTTGACACATGTACTAGCTGTGTGACCTTGGGCATGTCACTTAACCCCGATTGCCCTGCCAAAAAGCAAAAAAAAAAAAAAAAAAAAAAAGAGCAAAAGAAGGAAATTCTAATGGTAAAGATTCAGGTATTAGCCGGCCCTAGGTAAGGGTGTCTGGAATAGAAAGCTAGGGGTCTGGGATTCAGTTCCTGCTCTGCCATTGACCTTGGGCAAATGGCTTTAACTGTTTGTTCCTGTTTCTTCATGAGCTTCCCCTATTGCCAGAGCTGCCTGGTGCTATGTACATACATTGAAGGTGCACCTGCCCTGGTGACGGCAATGGGAAATCTCAGTCTAACCCATCCCTTCCAACCCCTTCCTCAGCCTGTTCCAGGGCCCACAGATAGTGCCCCTCCCCCAATTGAGGCACACAGCCCAGCTCTGAACATCTTCGTCTTTGATCCTGGACCCCAGCCCACGGGACATGGAGGCAGGAGGGGCTGCAGCCTCAGAATTCACCTGCCTCGGCGTTCTGAGTTAAACATCCATCTCTCCAGGTGCAAAAAGACCAGTCCTGATCCTCCTGGGATCTAAGTTGCAAGGCACCTTCTTATCTGTCTCCTTGCCCATCACCTGACTTAGATCAGGGTCTCTTTCTATTTCCCCGTAGGTAGGGGGACAAAACAGCAACCATCCTCAGCAACTAATGCTAAATACCTACTGTGTGCAGAGCACAAATACCAGGAACTGAGGTCCTGCCTTCCAGTCCTTACAGTCCAGTACATAGACTATGCATTTCTTGTTGAGGATTTCTTGACATTCACATTTTGAGCTCAGGTCAAGTACCAGGTCTAATATGAGGTTTTTCCTGATTCCCCCAGCTACTAATGTCTCCCCCACCCCCATATTAACATATGTTTAGTGTGTGTGTGTGTGTGTGTGTGTGTGTGTGTGAGAGAGAGAGAGAGAGAGAGAGAGAGAATGAGAGAAACAGAGAGACAGAGACAGAGAGATAGAGAAAGAGAAGGGGGGGGTAGGGGGTGGAGAGATATGTCCATGTTGTCTTCCAAAGTGGAATTGAGGGCATTGTCCTTGAGGGCAGGGACTATTTTGTTTTTGTCTTTGTATTAATCAATCAACTAACAAGCATTTATTAAGTGCCTACTGTGTGCCAGGCTCTCTTCTAGGCTTGGAGGAAAAAAGAAAAATGAAGCAATCCCCACCTTTAAGGAGAAGGGGAATATATATACATAGACACACACACACACACACATATGTATAGTCCCACATAGAATTACAATCAATAACCAACAATCTTGGTGTTGTACTTATTTAAAGATTGTTGGTTGTTAGTTGTTGATTAAAGATTGTAACCTGAGCCTTGCTCATAATTAATAATAGTCAACATTTATCTAGAACTTTATAGTTTATAAAGTATTTCACATAAATGAGTCCTTTCCATACCTGTAGCCCAGTACCTGGCACACAGTAGGTGCTAAGAAATGTTTATTGGCTGACTGACTGATCTCATTGAATCCCTGAAGTAGACAGTACTTTTCCAGAGAAGGAAACTGAGCCAGGATTCACCAACGTGCCCAATGTCACAAACCCTGATCTTATGAGCCCAATCCAATGTTCTTTCCATGCTACTTCACCGTGAGAGAGCTGTGAGCATGAAATAAGGTTTACCCTGGGACAGTTACAGCAGCCCAGAGATCGGACCCCCTCCCCTGCCCACCCCAGCTTGGGCACTTCTCCCTATGGTCCAAGCCTCCTCCCCTGCTCACCATTCTTTCATCCATGGCATGGATGTCCGCTGTCCGTCACCTTCTGGTCTGCTCTCCTCTCCCTCCTGTCTTCTCTTTGGCCTCACTTCCTGTTCTGGTCCATTTACAGTCCCTGGGGGAGGCCCCTCTTTGAGGCATTATATGAATATGCGTATGTGATAATTAATACCTTCTTGGCATCCTTGGCCTACAGCGAGCACAGCATTCCCCAGCTGGCCTTGGGCCAGCCTCCATTTCCCCCACCCCTACATTGGTCCTTTAAGAAAGAGAGAGCACTGAGATACATTACTGGCGCGGGTGGGAAGTGAGTCCCATGCAAAGGCTGGCATCCAGGAATACCTGAACAATGCCAAGCCAAGTCTGAAGCTATGGTCCACCAGGGTAATGATGATGGAGGCAAGGAGGCTCCCAGGGCTGACCATAAGAAGTATGGGGCTAGAGAGGAAACACTTTTTCTCCCCCAGGAAAGAATGCTTTGCCCCCACCCCCAAAGTCAAAGGGCTAGACTAGATGACCCCTAGAAGTTTTCAGCTAATCTGGCATTCTCTCATACCTCCTTCCCCACTGTGATTCCCTTTCCTTGGGGACCTTTAGAATCAATCCAACTCAACATAAATTAAGCATAGTGACCTCTGAGCATCCATCTCAGCTCCAAGCGTCCTCAGGTACCTGGAGGCCGCAGAGGCTGCTGGTGTGATCACTCTGGTTACCCTGCCATTCTGTTCCCCTCCTCCAGCCTCCAAGCCCAGCCCCAGAACCTGCCCTGGGTTTGTAGGTCGAAGAACTCTTAACCCTTGAGGGCTAAGCTTTTCCTTACTTTGATTCTTTCAGCCCAAGGCCTTGAAATTGCCTTCAAACTCATTCCTTGTGAACAACAACTCGACTGTACCTTCAAAAGCCATGATAGGAAACAGAAATGTGTGTGCACCTGTATGTTCATAAGCATGCATGGACACAAGTGGGCATATGTAGTGTGTATATATATCCTTTGCTAAAGCCCTCCTTGGACATGGTGGTCACCTTGGGCTCTCCAAGGCCATGCCAGCTGAATTGGCAAATTCTGCTAGGCCAGGTGAGATTGGAAAGGCTTCTAGGGAGAGCGTGACTGCAGTCGGTCTTCCATGGCCAGGTAATGGAGTTTTTGGCCACGGATCAAGAGCTGTCTATGGCTGACAAAAGCTGACACCAGAACATTTAGATTTCCAAAGCATTTTTATAAAATTAAGCTTGGAGCCTGGGGTGGAGGGAGAGAGAAGGGTAGATGCTGCAGCTGTTAGCTCTACTTTACAGATGGGGAAACTGAGACTCAGAGAGATTAAAGTGATTTGTGCATGATCACACAGAAGGTCATACTAGTATGTGTGGGAGGCATAATTCAAACTCAGGTTTTCTAATCAATCAGGCAGTCAGTGAGCATTTATTAAGCATGTACCATGTGCCAGACACTATGCTAACCTAAGACACAAATGCTAAGATAAAAAAGATAGGCAAAAACATGGTCCATGTCCAGATCCCAAGCCCATAGTCTATATGTTACACCAGGCTTTTATGCCTAAGGAAGAGAGAGGTTGCCATCTGCACACATGGATCCTTGAAATATTGGCCAAATACGTATATGTGTATACATTTTATATATGTATATTAATATGGTACTTATGTATTATGAATTGGTAAATATAGGTCTGTACTTATGTGAATAAAGAATGGATAGGAATACCCAGGCAGCATATCATAGTAGTTAGGTTTTACAGATCAACGTAAATTAAGTATCTGCTGACTGGGGCCTTGGAAGTCAGCAGATCCAACTTCCTCTTTTATATGTGAGGAAACAGTCTCAGAGAGGTCCAGTGACTTGCTCAAAGTCACACAGGCAGCAAATGGAAGAAGCAGGATTTGAACCCAGGGCCTCTGTCTCCAACTCTAGAGCTCTTTCCACCTCCACAGAGAGCCGACTGTGAAGTCAGGCTGACCTTGGTTGGAGTCTCACCTTTGACACCTCTTAGTTCCCTGATCAGTGCCCTTTAGATTTAGAATCTAAGCCCAGGCGTTTGAAGATCTGGATGTTTCCTCATTAGAAGCTCCCTACATTAACGAAATCAAAGGTCCAACTAGAGAAAAATTGGTGAATGTTGGCATCCTGGACATTATGGGTTTGTTGGGATGAGCATAGGGGCACATTTGACAAAAGTATAGAGAGCTTGGAGGAAAGACACCGCCCCCGCTCCACACACACACCCCTGGAGTCAGAGAACCAGGATTCATTTTCTGTCTATGATACTTGCTACCTGCATCACCTTGGGCAAATTAATGAACCACGCAGAACCTCAGTTTCCTCATCTATAAAATGAATGGGCTATATGTGATGGCCTGAGGTGCCATCTAGCTCTAAATCTCTGTATATCATGTATATGTATGTGTGAGCGTATGCATGTATCATATGTGTTACATATGGGTGCTGCTTCTATCTGTGTGCCTTGTGCATGAATTTGTGTGTATATCTGTGACTGTGTGCATTAGTGTCCATGTGCATGCCATGTATGTATATGGAGATGTTACATTTGTGAATGAGTGTGATAAAACCATTTTTTTCTTTTTTTTCAATTAACGAACATTTGTTTTCTCTCCCTCTTATTCTATCTCACCCCCAGTTTAAAAGAAGAAAAGAAAAGAAAAACTCTAGGGTGCATAGTCAAGAGAGATGAATTCTCACATTGGCCATGCCTAAAGATGTATGTCTTCTTCTGCATCATGAATTCCTCATCTGGGAGAGGGATTTTAACCATTCCTTGGGAGGGTCATTCTAACATCCTCTGAGGGTTCATCCCAGGAAATATCACTCATGCCTCCCCATTCTCCCAGAAGGCTTCCCTGCAAATGTGGCCTTTCCTGTCCATGTGGAAGCCTCTTGGAGCAGAGGGCAGGGCAGGAATGTTGGCACCTGGCCTACTCCTTTGTAGCTGCCTAAGAGAAGGGGGTAGGTGGGAATGGAGGTGGGCAGGAGTGGGGACACTATTATTTAGGGCTTGGGAACGCTTATGACAAACACAGGCCGGGTCACTAGGTCATAGATGGTGTCCTCCTGGGATCTCTAATTCAGATTGAACTTGCTTCCTGAGAAGGGGCTGGGGTCCTTTCCTCCCTCTCACCTCTCAGAGTACTTTATATATCTCTGGTGGTCTTTATCCCAGTCTGGTATTTTCTGTGTTCATGGGTTATCTGGGGACTTGTTCAAGGTAATGAGTAGCAAGTAATCGCTACCCCTATGACCTTAGTTAGGCAAGTCGATTTACCACTCGGCCTCAGTTTCCTCACCTGTAAAAAGAGGGAGATGAACGTGTTGATTGGTTTTGCTTGACTATATTTGTTACAGGGCAGCCAGGTAGCACAGTGGATAGAACACTGGGCCTGAAATCAAGAAGACCCAAGTTCAAATCTAGCCTCAGACACTTACTAGCTGTGTGACCCTGGGCAAGTCACTGAAGGTTCCTCACCCCTCACTCTGGGAGAAGGCAGCGCATATGCCTCTAGGCCTCCTATTGAACAAGTAAGGACCCTGAAGGCCATATCACACTGGTGGTTAATGACAAAAAGGACTTGAACTCAGGTGGCTGTGGGCTAACTAAACACAGTAAGCAATCACCCATCAGCCAAGCTCAAAGACAGGAGCTGGATATCCAGTTGGGAGAATATATGGCAGGGGTCATGGCCGTTAAAATGTCATGAATGTAATGGACTATTACTGTGCTGAAGAATTAATAATAATTTTGCTGTTGTTCAGTTGTGTCCTACTCTTCGTGGCCCCATTTGGGGTTTTCTTGGCAAAGCTACCAGAGTGGTTTTCCATTTTCTTTTCTAGCTCATTTTACAGATGAGGAAACTGAGGCAAACAGAGTGAAGTGACTTGGCCAGAGTCACACAGCCAGAAGATGAGTTTTCCTGACTCCAGGCCTGGCACTCTTTCCACTGTACCTACCGCCTAGCTTCCCTATAATAATAGTAGCTAGCATTTATTTTGTGAAGCATGTTGAATGTTACTTTATTTGATCCTCACAACAATCCTGGGAGATAGGAGCTATTATTATCTCCATTTTACGGATGGGGAAAGTGACGCTTTAAAAGGGTTACCTCGACTTGCCCCGGGGTCACAAAGCTAATAAATGCCCAAGGAAGGATTTTAACTCAGGATTCAAGGAGTATTGATTTAAGTCCAGAATGGCGCTTTAATCCACTGCTCCACCTAGCTGCACCTAGAAACACTGGTTGTTGCACTAAATACAGAGACTACAAGAAGATTTGTATGAACTGATGCAGAGCGAAGTAAGTAAAACCGTATATACAATGACTACCAGAATGTAAACGGAAGGGATGATGATCCAAACAGCGCACTGGTGCTGCGAAATTGAGATGACCACGCTTGGCCCTAACTTAGGTACCAGAAGACATCCCCTCCCGCTTCTTTGCAAAGTGGAGAACCATGGATGTGGAATACTGCATATAACATCAGACTCGTTCAAAACATTTCCCTCTTCCCCAAACATACCTCGTGCTTGCCCACTCAGTGCCTTTCTTCTCCCTTTCGTTCCACCTAGAAGGTCCTCCCTCCCCCTCTTCACTTGTTTACATTCCACCCATCATTCAAGGCCTAGATCAGCTGTTTCCTCTTTCAAGAAGCCTTTCCTGATTTAGAAGCGATCTCATCTCCCTCCATATCCTAGAACACTCTGTAGCTCTCTTCTTGCTTTCATAACCCACTTCCCTGGATGGTGGTTATCTATGTCTGTGCCTCATCTCCCTGCTGGACTATAAGACAGGGATTGTGCTTTCTTCTAGGAGGCAGGATATTAGAGGTTGGGAGTGGCGGAACCAGTTTTTTTTTTTATTAAGATTTTTTATTTTTAGTTTATAACACTCAGTTCCACATGATTTCGAGTTCCAGATTTTCTTCTCCTTCCTCCCCCTCCCCCCTCCCCAAGACAGCATGGAATCCTATATGTCTTCTATATATCCAATAGAACTTCACATTAAACTTATTTACACAATAGGTAAGCTGTAAAGAAGAATTATGACCCAATGGAATGAATCATGAGAAAGAAGAAACAAAACCAAAAAAAAAAAAGAGAAGAAAAAAAAAAGAGCAAATAGTTTGCCTCAATCTGCATTCAGACTCCATAGTTCCCTCTCTGGATGTAGATAGCTCTCTCCATCATGAGTCCTTTGGAGTTGTCTTTAGGTCTTGTATTGCTGAGAAGAGCCAAGTCTATCAAGGTTAGTCGTCACAGAACTGATATATCTGTGGGTGTGTATAATGTTCTCCTGGTTGGCAGAACCAGTTATTGGTGACTGGGGGAGGGGAGAAACCAATCCTTGAGGCTCAGGACCAGTGCCAAGCGATGAAAGTAGGAGAATTTGTCCTAAATGCCTGACTTGCCTCTTTTTCTTCTTCCATCACCCTCCAGAACCCAGTGTTCCCAGAGAAACAGGCCTTTCTGACACCTAGATGAATTATCTCACAAATGCATTCATTCAATGACTATCTACACTCCCTCTTGGAGGGAGAAGAATTAAGATTTCGAAGTATATAATGCGAAGAGCCCTGGACTTGGAATAAGAGTCTCTGGGTTCAAATCCTGGCTCTGCCCTTTACTGCCTCTGACCCCAGGGCAAATAATTTCACCTCTCTTGGCCTCAGTTTCCTGATCTGTAAAAGGGAGATAATCACAGCACCTACCTCACCAGGTTGTCATGAGCCTCAGGTGAGATAATATTTGAAAAGTGCTTTGTGAACTTTAAAGCTAACTAGATAAATACTAGCTTACAATTATTATTGGGGAAATACCTTCTATGTGCAGGGCGCTGAGCTTGGAGCTGCGGGAAATACAGAGCATGAGCCAGAGGCAGCCACTCCCCTATGGAGCTCATCTCGCAGGTCTAGTAGGGTGATAGTCATAGACTATCATTATGTAGGTATAATATATAGACATATATATTATACCTATAATTCATGCTGTTGTAGGAAAACGTTAGGGAGATACCATCAGAGCTCTATGAATCTGAGTTCCTGGGGAGCTGGGGGAAAGCAAGGGGAATCTTTAAAGGATTGGGATGAATTTAATAATGGGTAAGGGTAGGGTGGTGGCTAGACAGCCAATCTCAGAGTGGGGGAGACCTAGGTTCAAGCCCCACCTCTGACATATACTGTGTATGACCCTGGGTAAGTCACTTAACTTGTTGCTGTCCCCAGGGTACTCTTTAAATCTTAAAGATTATAAAGCCTTAAACACTATATATGACAAAACAGTTCTTGATTGTCATTGGTAAAGGAGTTTTTCTCACTGGAAGTTCCCTACACTGATGAAATCACAAGTCCTGACCAAAAAACAATGAATCTATAGGCAAAGAATAGGAGGGGGAAAACTTTGTAGCACAGGGAACAACAGGAGCAAAGGCAGGGAGGAAGGGGAGTCAATCAATTTGGGGGAAGGGTAGAATATTGATGGGCCAGATCCCCAGAGGGCCGCTGGCTGCTTCTAACCTCCTGATCCTAGAGGTAACCCTAAGGGGAATGGGATTTCTAATATCGTGGTGCATGAGCCTCCATCTAGTATGCTCCTTATTATCAATCAATCAATAAAATTCTATTGGCTTTTAGAAAATAGTATTTACTGGTATAATGGGGCTTGGAGCATGCCCAAATCACCTAATGTGGAGGCACCATGCATACCGGATTTTTCTACCATGTTGGTAAGACCAGTCTCCTCTGATTGGTTACATAGCTGGAACCAACTGCATCTTTTAAAACTGCCAACATGGGGTGGTCTCTTTCTCCTTCTTTGCAGACCACACACACACACACACACACACACACACACACACACACACATGCACATCACACTAACACACAGCTCACCCACAAGTAGGTACCATGAACTAAACCAAGAAGGCTCTCCTTCCCTCTGGGTTCCATGAAATGGGCCTGAGGTCTTGGTTTCTATTCTGTTTAGTTTGCCTGTCACAGTTTTCAGAGGCAAGTGGTAGAATATCCATCGGACCCGAGAGTTTGAGACATGGTGACCTGGACCTGGCAGCCAGGATTCCAGGCAGGATGGTTCAGCGCCCCCACCCCCAAAGAAGCTCTGAGAAGCAAGGGGGCTTGGGACTTAAGCCCTGGGGTGGGGGTGGGGGAGTGGTTGTGGCTGAGGGAAAAAGGGCTGGACTTAGAATTTGGGACTGTGCACTATGGGAACCAAGCAAAACTATGAACTTAATCCCCTTCCCCTCCCCAGAGACTAAAGTGGTATAGGGGAGGAAGAAGGGGGAGGGAACAGGATTATGCCTCCCACATATTATGAAATAAATTTGTATATATGTGATTATACCTTTGAAGTAAATATTTCTTCATAAAAGCTGAACCAATTGTAAAACCAACTATTAGTGGTGAAATGGAACTAGGTTATAGGGGACTTCCCTACACTTGAGGCAATACCATCAGTAGGAGATGGAGCTAATAGCAGAGAATGTAGACATCTCTTAAGCTCCCTTAAGGGTTCCAGACAAGCACTGGCCCTGGAGTCTGGTGGAGCTGAGTTCAAATCCACTTACTAGCTGTGTGACTCTGGGCAAGTCACTTAACCACAATTGCCTCAGAAAAAAAGGGGGTTCCAGAGAACACTGAGGAAGGGATGAAATGTAACATACCTGACCTTCAGGCAGTGGTGGGGAACAAGAATGGGCAGTGGTACACTAAGAAGCTATAGGAAGAACAGTAGTTACAAACACAACCTCCTCTCCCAAACTGGGGATGGGTCTACAGGCCCACACAGAGTCCCTAGGAGAGTGGGCTCACACTTTATGCATAAAGGCAGTCATGCACACGTGTAGAAAACATGTGGGGCCAAGGTTCCTGGGCCAGGGGGTCCTTTTTTTCCTTCTACTAATGATATTCCCTTTCCTGATCTCCAAGCATCGGTTCCTTTCTAGAGTCCAAGACCAGTATTTCTCTCCCTCGGTAGGGTTGTGATCTCTGAAGCTGCCTACAGGAAACTGTCTTTCTACCTGTCTGTAGATACTTCCACTGTCCACTGATGCCACCATATTGAACTCTGCCACCAACGGTCATCAGCAGGAGCTCGGAGAGTTTTGATGGATCTCCTAGTCAGTTGGACGCTCTATTCTTGGGATAGTCATGCACCTAAAATCAGGAAAGAAGACACACACACACACATACACACACACACACACACACACACACACACACACACACAAAACACCCAGAGGCGACATGTATCCTGTATCTATCTTGTTGTCTCCCTCATTAAACTGTGAGCTCCTTGAGGGCAGAACCTGTCTTTTGCCTTTCTTTGTAGCCTAAAGATTTAGCCCAGACACATAGAGAACATGTGAGAAGTTAACTGTCCATTCTGTAGGGGTATGCTGGGAAATCTTTAAAAATCTAATTCTAATATATAGGAAGATATGGATATGGACACAGATACAGATACAGATACAGATATAGGTATATTCCCACAACATGCTTTTAAGTTTAATCTGCATTGCTAACATTTTCTCCATTACTTTCTTAAGTCTAGAAATCAACCAAAACAAAACAATACTGATTTACAGAGTTTGATTTCTGGGGTGTGAATGTTCACACTTGAGCAATCTGTTCTCCGGAGTCACTATAAAATGTTGTTGCTGATCCTCTGTTCTCAAAGAGGACCAATGACACCAGGCGGGTGACTTGGATTTAAGTGAGGCAGAGCTGTGCAAAGTGGTCAGCCTTATTCTCTCTTCCAGAGTCATTGAAGTCCAGTAGTGAGACAAAAGTTATGATGACTGGCGATGGCTCAGGATATGATAAATGACCTTGGCATCTTCAGTGTGTGACCAAGCTCCAGTGCTCCCCAGTGCCTGCTTCAGCTGCCTTCGTGGCCTTTGGAACAAATTGTTCTCACTTGCCCATTCCTCCATAGGCTCTAGGACACCCCTGCCTTTCTCTGATATGGAAGCTCCCAGTAGTTCTGTGTCACTTGCTACTTAGAAGGAAAAGAGACTAAGGGGTTGAAGCTGTGTCTTTTGTATGCAAACTCAGTTCAGGCTCAGCACCTCTTGAGTCATCTTGTCATCAGACAACACCAGCCCTTCAGTTGCCCACAACTGAGATCCTGAAAGTTTCACATTTCCATTGCCTGCCTGGCAATATCTGCATATGCTCCCTATTACCCAGTAGGAATAACAAACTGGAGCATTTTTAAGGACTAGGCCCTCACTGGCCATTTCCTTATTATAAATACATGTTCCAATGGATCTCAACCATGTGGTTACTCCCTCCAGCAATACAGTTCATAATGCATCCCTACCTGACTATTCAACTCTCATCCATATCTTTCCACAAATTCAGTAAAAGGAATCCACCCAATCCGCTGGGAACCTGTCTTAAGTTAATATTTCACAGATAGCAATGGGCAGTTAGGTGACTCGGTGGATAGAGCGCTGGACTTGGAATCAGGAAGACTCATCTTCAAGAGTTCAAATCCAGCCTCAGACACTTACTAGCTGCATGAACCTGGGCAAATGCCCTTAACCCTCTTTGCCTCACTTTCCTCATCTGTAAAATGAGCTGGAGAAGGAAATGGCAAACCACTCCAATATCTTTGCCAGGAAAACCCCAAATGGGGTCACAAAGAGATGTTCATGACTAAATTACAACAGTAATGGAGCATACAATCTAACTTTTGGTTACCTCCCACCAGACCATCTTTTTCCCTTATAGTTTTACTTTATCTGATGACATCATTTACTCCCTTTCTCTTGCATGATTCCTTATTTGTAATGTGTTACTGTGCAATGCATACAGGAAAGTGCTATGAAATAAGGCTAGAAAAATGGCATGGTACAAATGATGGAAGGACCTGAATGCCAGGCTGAGATATTTGAAGTTTCCTTAGGTAGGAGCTGAGAGTTATTGCAGAATTGGAGCATGAGAGGTGAGGAATGACTTGTACTGTGGGTAAGGCAGTACTGTGAAGGATGGACCCACGCAGCAATGACAACATAGGTTACTTGAGGAAGAAGTTGCTATTTGACAAAAACTTCCGGGAAAAATGGAAAGCGGTTTGGAAGAAATTAGGTTTAGACCAACATCTTTCATCATATACTACAATGAGCTCAAAATAGATATCCTACCTAAAGATTAAAAACCACCATATAAAAATTTAGGAAAAAAAAAGAGCTCAAGTACCTTTCACAACTATGACTGAGGGCAGAGTTCTTAACCAAAGAAGGCATACATAGATGGTCACAAAAGATAAAAGTATTTTTGATTATAAAGAATTGAAAAGCTTTTACATTAACAAAATCAATGCAACTAGGATAAGAAGAGATACTGTTAATTGGGGGGAAAATAGTCCGTACTTCGAATATCTCTAAAGTTATCTAAGATATCTTAGGTACCTCTAAAGTTATATAAGATACTTTAGCTATCTTAAAGATAGCTAAGGTATATAGGGAACTAACATGAATATGTGAGACCAAGAGTCCACCGGTTAATGGTCAAAGGAGAGGAACAAACAGTTCTCAAAAGAATTGCCAACCTTAACAATCACAGTAAATATAGCTCCAAATCACTAATTAAAAGAAAAAAATTAAAGATCCAAATCAAAACAACTGTGAGGTTTCACTTTCTGAAGGATGGTGGTAATAGTCAATGTTGGAGGGTTTGTGGAAAGACATATGAACCAATATATGTTGATGGAGTTGTGAATGGCTCCAACAGTTCTGAAAAGCAATTTAGAATTATGCTACAAAAGTGACTGTAACGCCCATACCCTTTGACTCAGGGATCACTACCAGACATATATCTCAAGGAAGTCACTGATGAAAGATCCCATATATGCCAAAATATTTATAGCAGCATTTTTTTTTGTATTAGCAAAGAACTGGGAACAAAGAAGATGTCATTCATCAATTGAGGAATGACTAAAATTATGATACATGAATGTGATGAAATATTACATCTTTATAAGACATATTAAACATGAAAAATTCAGAGAAGCATTAGAAGATTTGTATGAACTATTGCAAACTGATGTAATACCAGGAAAACTATACACAATGACGACAATGTGAATGAAAATAGCAGAAAACAAGACTAAACAAATGAACTTGAAAATGAATATCATTAAAATGACCAAGCTTGGCCCTGAAGAAAAAATGAGAGAAAATATACCTCCCTATTTGCCCTTGATTGGGGAATGGCTAAACAAGTTGTGATGCATCAGTGTAATGGAATATCACCGTACTATAAGAAATGACTATTATACTGAATATAAATAAACATAGGAAGACATAGAAACTAGTGCAAAATGAAGTAAACGGAACTAGCAAAACATGCAGGATGACTATAACAATGTTTATGGAAAGATAACAAAACAAACAAAATTGAAGTTGTAATGACCAAGTGTGGCCCCCGAAAGAAAGGTATTAGAAGGCACCATCCCCCATTTCTTTATAGAGATGGGGGGAACTATGGGTATGGAACACTACATGCAATGTCAGACTTTTGATGTTAGTTTTGCTGAGTTACTCTGTCTCTCTCTCTGTCTCTCTCTCTGTCTGTCTGTCTCTCTCTCACATAAAAGATGGTTCTCTGGCAAAGGGAAGAGCAGGGATACACTGGGAAATGTAAATGATATAAAAACAAAAGATGAATGAAAATGTATTTTTAGAAAGAGAAAGTTTGTTTCCTTCCCTTCTTTGTAGAGATAGAAGACTATGAGTCTAGAACATTTTATGCACTGTCAGACCTGGTAGATGTATTGGTTAATTTTGCTGGTTGGCTTTTTTTCACCCCTCTTTCTTTTTAATGTTTTCTTATAAGGGATAACTTTCTGTGCAGAGGGGAATGATGAAAGTGATATAAAAGCAAACCTTCCAATAAAAAAATTTAAAGAATTTTTTTTAACATTTAAACGCAAGAAAGCAGAGTTGGAAAGACCCGTTTGTAGACTATTGCAATAGGCCCAATAGGTGGTAATGAGGGCCTGGAATAGGGTGATGTCCCCGAACCCCCAAAGCAGCACACCTGAGGATCTCCTGAGTGACCCTGGTGACCACATCTTCATGGCATCCTTAAGACAAGGGCTCTGGGCTGTAGCCTGGGTGATCCTGCTTCATCCAACTCCTGTAATCATGGCCCAGATGTAGGACACTCCTCATTTAGGGCCCCTTTCATCAGGATCTCAAAGCACTCAGCTGATACTCATTAGCTCCCAAGCCCCCATTCTCTCTCTCTCTCTCTCTCTCTCTCTCTCTGCTCAGGTTGCCCTGAGCTTGTTGAGATGAAGCCCCAGTAATGACACTTGCTACACTTCTGCTAACTCATGAGGGTTAGCTTCTTCCCCTCTCAAGAGTAGAGATTCAGAATGAGAATCAGTGCCAAGGTTAAAGCTACCCCTATCCCACCCCATCCCCTAGGGTCTGCACAGCTGTTGTTGCCTCATTCTTAAGAGCGGGAGAGGGGGCAGCTAGGTGGCGCAGTGAGTAGCACTGGCCCTGGAGTCAGGAGGACCTGAGTTCAAATCCAGTCTCAGACATTTGACACACTTACTAGCTGCGTGGCCTTGGGTGAGTCACTTAACCCCAATTCCCTGCCTTCCCCCCTCCAAAAAAAAGGGCAGGAAAAAGGCATCTGATGGCACCTAAATTAGCAAAAGACTGACACTCAACAATAACTTTCTCAGTTAAAGTGCAAACTGCAAAAAAAAATATGTGGGTGGTATCTTTCACCATAATCTCTACCCCTACCCAGTCTATTCTCTAACAGTCTGTACCATGATTAGACACCATGATTAGATAGTTATTATTTCACTAGAATAGGTGAAAACATTGAAATGAATAACAACACGTTGTAGGATGGTGAAAAGGACCCTGACTCTGTAGTCAGAGGACCTGGGTTCAAATCCTGACTTTCATGCTTACAATCTGTATGACCTTGGGAAATTCTCTGGGCTTGAGCTTCTTCATCTATAAAATGAGAGCGCTTCATTATTAAATGGCCTCTGGGGGCCCTTCCAGCTCCAAATCTGTGATTCTGTACTAATCTCTTTCCTACCGAAGTCTGAGAGTCTGACTATGCTCCCCATCTCAGAGGAATTTGCCATTTGAAAGCGGAATGTGTTACCCTCTTAGGACAAACCCCCAAAGAACAGACTGTTACTGGTAGAATTTCCATGCCTGAGAAGATGGCATTTGTAGGGGGGCCTGGAGGTCCCAGAAGTCATAGGGCAGGGCTCTCCCCAGTTCCTGCTGGAATTGGAATGTCTGGGGTTGGCAGTTCCGGGGGTAGTTCCCCCTGAAGGTGGCTATTAGGCAGCAGGCAAAGAACCAGAGCTAGACTCCTGGACTTGGCACAAGCCCAAGTAACCCAGAGGGTGCCACCTTCCTCAAGGTAAAGGTCAGACAGGCTTTTGGGGTCCTCTGCATTGTGTAACAGTTTTCCTGCCCTGGTTGGGCTCTGACCCTTGTGGTTGGGGATGTAGAAAGATGGGTCTGAGGTCTGATTAATTGTAACTAGACCTGGCTTTTGCTCTGCAACCAGCTGGCCTGAGGAAAAGAAAGCTGCTGGGCCTAATTATTGTCCACAAATTCCTCCTCCCTATCATTAGGGAGAATCGGAAATTTTAGGACAGGAAATAAGAAACCCAGAAGGGGAGGGATAGAAGGAAGGTTCAGGAAATCTGAGACCAAGTCAGCAGTCTCCAAGGCAATAGGGCTTGGAGATCTTTCAAACGTTTGATCAAAGTCTCCCTCCCACTAATCCTGATTAGGGCTTGTTCCCTTGTGTCTCCTCTACCTATGTCGGGGCTCTGCTGTCAAGAAAGAGTCAGCTCTGAGTTCCCACCTGAAGGGGTCAGCTGGGATCTGGGCCTAAAAACCACCCTACTCCCCCCCAGCCTTAGAGGGTACACAGTCTGAGGCCCAGGAAAACTCCAGCAGGGGAAGAACAGAGCTGAAGACCTGTGAGGTCACAGAGACAATAATACATTTGGATTTACTGGACACAAAGTATTGACCTCAGAGCTACTTCCCAATGGTTCAGGATGGAGGGGTCCAAGAGAGGTCAGGGGGTGGTAGAATGAGGAGGAAAAGAAAATGAATAAGATACAAATGGCCCCAGCCACCTTACCATCGCTGTTTTGGTCAGTGAGAGTGGGAACTGTAAGGTAGGGATAGTTAGGGTAGGGACAGGGGAGATGGGGACAATGAAACAGGAGAGGGTACAGAGGGTAGAACAATGAGTTAGATTAGGCAAAGTGGGGACAGTGAGGTAAGAGACAGTAACCTTGGAACCAGTGAGTTACAGAAAAGTGAGGGTGGGGATTTTTAGACTGGAAACAGTGAAGAAACAGACTGAGCAGGCAGGAAGAGGGTGGGTGAGAACTGAGAGTGGAGATACTGAGGGTGGGAAAATAGGATTGAGAAGAGTGTTGGGGTGGTGGTGGTGGGGACAACAATCTCAGGATTGGGTAGGGGCCTCGCATGTGATTTAGTCTGAACTCTGGTCAAAAATCCCCTCTACACCAACCCCAATAAGAGGTCATCCAGTCTCTGCCTGAAGACCTCCAGGGATGGGAGAACCAATACTAGCCCATTTCCAGCAGTCTCAATACAGGGAAGCAACATGTGTACCATTGGTAGAGGGAGTGCCTTCCCTGGAAGTCAGGAATTTCCAATGAAATCACAGGTTGGGCTAACCATGTATACATATACACATACATATATCGATAATCAGAACTTTGCTTTTATTTTTATTATGAACTTAAATAACAAACTTTTTGACATACTAAGAACAGAAAAGTAATGTATATGAAATCGTGAATCTCTATTCTGTACGTCTTGTTTTAAGTACATAGTCAATTTCCCATGAATAAGTATATGTTACATTTAAAACAACAGTACCAACGTGCCCTTGCTCATGTGTCCTTTTCTGAATTCATTTAGTTTCCTTCTGCATATTTTTTAAAGTTTCATGGACATTTCTTCATTTTTTTTTCTTTTCAGTGTTATGATTACCTACCCACTCCTTCCCACCCCCAATACGTGCTTGCATGCATGTGTGTGCCCACACCCACACTCACACACAAACAAAGCTTTTTAGTAACAAATAGGTCAAAACAAATCTACGTGTTGGCATATCTGAAGACATAAGTCTCATTCTGAGCCTCTTGTCCATGGCATGGAAAATGGGTTTCATTATCACTGTTCTAGAGTCATGATTGAGGGGAGAATTGATCGGAGTTCCAAAGTTGTTTTCCTTCACACTATTGAAGTCATTGTATAAATTATCTTTCTGATTCTGGATCTTTCAATTCTGCATCAGTTCATATGAGGCTTCTCAAGGTCACTTTCAACCCATCCCTTTCATCCCAGACCTTTGCTTTTCCTTAGGGACCACATCTCTACGATGTTTGGTGGAACGACCTGGTGTATGAGTTCTGTACATTTATCCCAGAGGCCCATGGAAGACTCATGGCTGCTTCTGAGCCTGGTACTTTCAAGGTGAAGCTTGGAGGCAACTGTGGGGAGAATCTCTTTTGATGTCTTGGATTTTTTCTGGGTGCACTGTTAAAGAAGCTTCCCATTCCACGTGCAGGAAAGCCAGAAAGCTCTGCTTTAGGAGTTAGGAGGTACGTTTTAGGCTCCTACACTTTCTGTTTATTTCCCTCTGCCTCAGGAGTCCATGAGAGCGAGTTCCACCCCAGTGGAAGTGGGGGAAAATGAAATGGTGGTCGTTTCTGAGATGGATGTGTTGATTTCCTTTTTCCTTCCTGATCTTTTAGCTAAACTGTTTAAAATGCTTACTAAAATAATCAGCCTTTGAGAGGTAGAGGTTATCGATTGACAGTTTGAAAGGAGGACAAGCCGAGTGATTTGGTTGGTAGCTACACATGAGCCCACACACCTAGACTGACATCAGAACTTTGTGTAACCAAATTCAGGGGAGTAGATGCAGCCGCTGAAGGCTAACCAGCCACCCTGAGAATCTCAAGAGGAACAGGCAGATTAGCTAACACCCACAGTGCCCTCTGGTGGCAACCTGCGTGTAGGTTTACTGTAAAACAAAGAGAGATGGATGGAATTGCTACAAAGAGGACCACAGTGAATATAGAAAAGGGTAGCACATGTCATTGAAGTATGCACCCAGGGAATTATATTTGCTTTTCGAAAGGTGAATATTTATTGAAAACTAAGACATTATTAGGCACGTGATTTTTCTTCTTCAAACTAAAGAAACTAAACTAAACTTTCTAAAAATTAACAACTAAACTTTTCTTTGAGAATACAAACAAATAAAGCACTGGCCCTGTAGTCAGGAAGACCTGAATTAAAATACGGCCTCAGATACGTACTAGCTGTGTGACTCTGGGCAAGTCACTTAACCCCATTACCTCAAAAAAAAAGGAGAAGAAAATACAAACAGAAAACAAGATCCAAAATAATAAGGTATTTTTTGAGGGTGAACCTGGGCATACACTCAGTATAACCAGTATACAAACCTATGATGGTACAGCCATTGTGATATGGAAAAGCAATCAGTACAAAGACAGCTGCAGTAAATGAAGTGTACAGATCCAAAGATACTGAAGGAAAACTGCTGGGGCAGCTAGGTGTCGCAGTGAGTAGAGCACCAGCTCTGGAGTCAGGAGAAACTGAGTTCAAATCCAGCCTCAGACACTTGACATACTTACTAGCTGTGTGACCTTGGGCAAGTCACTTAACCCCACAGCCTTCCTTCCTCCCTCAAAAAAAATAAAAAGAAAGGAAACTGCCATGGAGATAGATGTTGCCAATGGTGTTCCTCAGATGATCCTTAGCTGAAGAGGACTTGCCTAGCCATCTCAGACTCAAGCTTAGGCCTGAATCTAAAAATGCAAGCAGCTTGGGGAGGCTAGGGTTACAAGCCAAGTCACACAAGCCAGTAGAAAGGCTTTATTGGGCCACTGTCAAGCTAAGTTTTATCATTTTCCTAAAGGTTATGGTGGTACCCAGTTGGTCTCTTCAAACATTGAGGTTTACCCATTGGCAGGGAAAATTCACTGTGGAAGCTTTGTAAGGGGACGGATTTGCTCTGCCCTCTATGCCAAATGTAAGGGGCAAGCTATTTATTCTGCCTTATTTAGGCCAATTGTAAAGTGGTATCCCCTCCAAGAGGATACTGAGGTACCAAAGAAAGAGAGACTCATAACAGCTTGGTTATTAATAGGTTTTATTAGGGTTAATTAGGCTGATTGGGCCGTTTAAGGGAATTTACTCAAAAGAGGCTAGTCTTCCTGGGCCATAGCAGGACAAAGTAACATGTGGATCCCCACACCAACCCTAGGCCAGGTCAGGTAATATATAGAAACAGAACAAAGACTCCATAGTGCCAGAGATGGCCCAGGATCATGTGCAAGTTTTCCCATGGAATAATTGGAGCTTCTTTTCTGTTTACATTCAAGGTAGTTTGCATTTGTCTAGTGATAGGTCACATTCCCATTCTGACCTACCCCCACCCCCATATAAGATTCTAAGGGAATATTGGCATTCAACTAATGGAGACTTCTTCCCCCCAGGACCTAGCCAACCAATCAAGGATGAGGTGGGCCACACGCTGGGATGGAATTCCAGTCACTGGACAAATTGACTATTTAAATGTTACAAGCCTTGCAGCAATGGAATGTATGCTTGATAAGTACTATGCCTATTGTAGACACAATTAATTTACCTACTAAATACAGCTCCTCTTTCCTAAATATTGGACCCAGAATTAAATAGAATACTCCAGATGTGGTCTGACAAAGACAGGGTTGGAGATGTGGCAATGTTATTGCCTCCCTAGACCTGGAGACTGTGTTTCCCTTAATGCCCTTAAGTAAACTCACTGAAAGTAGGGGTTATTTCATTCTTTGTACTTGTATTCCCCAGCTCCAACACAGTACCTGACATATAGTAGGTTACTTGTTTGATTGACTGATCAATGCTGTTTCAGATAGCATTTGCTCTTTGGGCTAATTTTACAATGTTAAACTTAAGCTTGCAATTCACTAAGACGCCTTGATCTTCTTCATAGCCTGCCATCTAATTCTGTCTCTCCCACATTATATTTGTAAAGTGGATTTTCTTTACACAAATACAGCATGGCTCCAAATTCTTAGTGCACCTTTAAGCTTTGATAGCTTAAAGCTGCATTAAGACTTTTGGGACATCCTATATAAAACATGACATTTATCTCAGTTAAGTTTCATCTTATTCGATTGTGTCAGTTTGATTCCATTCATTGTTCTGTCCCATCAAGACCTTTTCAAATCCTTTCATCCCATGTGTTAGTCATCCCTCTCAGCTTCCTGTGACATGATCATTTGATAATATGCTGATCTACCTTCTGTTCCTCAACTATGACACTTCATTTCCCACCTCCAAGTCTTTGCACTGGCTGTCCCCATGCCTAGAATACTGTCCCTCCTCACCGCTGCCTCTTAGAATCCCTGGCTTCTTTCAGGACATAGCTCAAACACCTCCTTCTGCAGGAAGCCTTTTCCCTTAAGATCGATGTTGTTGTTCAATCATGTCCTACTCTTCGTGATCCCGTTTTGGGGTTTTCTTGGCAGAGATACTGGAGTGGTTTGCCTTTTCTTTCTCTGGCTCATTACCCAGATGAGGAACTGAGGCAAACAGGGTTAAGTGCGCAGATTTGAACTCATAAAGATGAGTCTTCCTGACTCTAGGCGCAGTGCTCTATCCACTGCACCACCTAGCTGCCCCTCCCCTAAGATTCCATTGTATGTAATCTTACCACTCTGTGTGTATCTTGTGTGTATCTATTAACACGTTGTCTCTCTGCCTAGAATGTGAGCTTCTTAAGGTCAAGGAGAGATGCTTACCTTTACTTATATCCTTAAAGTTTGGCATAGTGCCCGACACTTAATAAGCACTCAATAATAGGATTACTGATTGATCAATTTATAGATAAGTATGCCGTCTACACCTCTACCCAAGTAATGTAACGTTATCCATTGACAAAAATGTCACACAACACAGGGCCAAGCAAAAATCCTGTGGCACTCCACTGGAGACCCCTTTCTGTCACTGCCCAAGTAGCCCATGCTTTTGGTGTGATTTGCTACCACATCAAGGTGTTCTGTCTCTACTAGAGAGGCAGGGTGGTACAGCAGGAAGAATTCTAGATTAAGAGTTAGAGGATCTGGGTTCAAATCCTGCCCAAGCATACTTGTATGCTATTAGGAAAGCCATTTAACCTCCCCTGGCCTCAGTTTCTTCATCTGTAAAATGAAGAAGTTTAAACCAGGTTGTCTTTCTAAAGTAGCTTCCACTTCTAAATCTATGATCTTGTGACATATAAAAGAGAGGCTCATTGGGGGAGCACTGGGTAGTAGTCTAAATTCTGAGTTCATAGGCACCTAAGAGCTGTAAGAGTTGACCGTCAGAGAAGTCAGTTGGTCAATCAGTCAGTTAATAAGCATTAAGCACCTACTATGTTCTGGAAGCTGGGCACAAGAAGAAAGGCAAAGGCTAGTCCTACCCTCAAGGAGTTCACAATCTCACAGGGGAGACAACATGAAAACAACCATGTACAAACAGGCTACAATATGAATTGTAAATAATCAATAGTGGGAAAGCACTAGAATTTTTTTTTGGAAGCATTGGGGGTTAAGTGACTTGCCTATGGTCACACAGCTAGTAAGTGTCTGAGGTCAGATTTGCATTCAGGTCTTCCTGACTTCAGGGCTGGTCCTCTATCTACTATGCTGCTTACCTGCCCCTAAAGACACTAGAATTAAGGGATTAGGAAAGGCTTCCTTTAGAAGATGGGCTTTTAGCTGGGACTTGAATGGAGCCGGGGAAGCCAGGAGGCAGAGATGAAAAGGGAGAGCATTCTAAGCATGGGGGACAGTCAGAAAATAGCCAGGGCTGAGAGATGGAGTGTTTCATTCGTGGAACAGTAAGGAAGCCAGGGTCATTAAATTGAAAAGTACAGCAAAAGCCGTAATCAGAGAAAAATTTATATCTCTAAATGCTTAGATAAATAAAATAGAAAAAGAGCAGACCAATGAATTGGGTGTGTAATTAAAAAAAAAGCAAAACAATCTAAAAATCTCCAATTAAACACTAAATTGGAAATCCTAAAAATTAATGGTGAGATTAATAAAACTGAATGTAAAAAAACCCATTGAATTAATAAATGAAACTAGGAGTTGGTTTTATGGAAAAAAACAACAAAATGGATAAGCCATTGGTTGATTTGATTGAAAAAGAGAGAGAGAAGAAAACAAAATCACTAGTATTAAAAATGAAAAGGGTGAATATATCCCTAATGAATATGAAATTGAAGAGTAATGGAGAGAAGCAGGGACAATAGCATAAGGTGTAAAAAGAGTGGAAAAGTGGGAGGAAGGTATCGGTTATGAAGGGCTTTGAATGCCAGAGGATTTTGTGTTTGATCCCGGAGGTGAGAAGGAATCATTGGCATTTACTGAGTATGGGGGTGATATGGTTGACATGCATTAGGAAAATCACTTTGTTGGTTAAAAGGAGGAAAGACTGGAGTGGGGACAGACATATTGTGGCAGGCAGACAAACCAACAGGCTGTTGCAATAGTTGAAGCATGAGGAAATGAATGTCTGTATCAGGGAGGTAGCAGCATGAGAGGGAAGAAAGGGAGAATATTCAAGGGGTGTTACAAGCTGCAATCGACAGATCTTAGCAAGAGATTGGATGTGAAGGGTGAGAGATGGTGAAGAGGCCAGGGTTGTAAGCCTGGGGGACTGGAAAGATGGTGATGCCCTTGACTGTAACAAGGGAAGTTTAGAAAGACATAAGGTTTATTGGGAAAGAAAATGAGTTTGGTTTTCTACATGCTGAGTTTAAGATGTCCACTGGACATCCATTTGGAGATAGAATTGGAGACGTGAGACCGAAGTCAGCGGAGAGTTCAAGACACTAACCTAAGCAGGGATAACCTCAGCAAGAGAGGTTATTCACTATTCCTGGATAGTTAAGTATCCTATCCTGTATGGTGGGTCTTGGATTTAGCTTGTCTCTGCCAAGGTACTTGTTTACTAAGAGTTGAGGTAGCCTGGGCGGTATTCTATAATAAATCAAGAAATGTTTATTAAGCGTCTACTCTATGCTGAACACTGCGCTAGGCACTGGTGATACAAAAAAAAATGAAACTAACCCTGCCCTCAAGGAGTTAACATTCTAATGGAAGACAGCATGTACATATATAAATATATATAACATATATGCAAAATAAAACCAAAATAACCACTGAATTCAGATTCAGGGTCATTATCATTAGAACCCTGACCCAGGCTACATGTACAGTGGAGAAAGTTGGCTAGCTACACTCTGTGTGCAGGCCTTTGTGGAACCAAGGGCTCCTTGACCGTGCTCTATCCTTACACTCTGGTGATTCACCCAGTTCCTCTACCAGTAGCAAATGATTGTCAGTGGGGCGTATCACCCCAGCAGGTGTTGCTCACAAACTGGAAGGCCTCCCAGTCTCTGTTACCTGATAGGGTGTCATATCCATCACTCAGCTACCTTATCCTTTCCAGATTGTCTAAGATGACCTTGTCTCCTGGCTTCCATTCCCAAAAGAGAACCCAAACACCATATAATGTCTTTTGTTTCTCCTACTTCCTTTTGTGTTTGACGTTATCTCCAGGTGATGGGCATCACTTGGCCTCTCCCTCAGTCTTGTGACACATTGGTCATTTATCCCTCTATTCTCCTTTGAATAAGTCTGTTACAATGGCAAATGGGTCAGCTTTGGAGTCAGGCGACCTAAGTTCAAATCACATCTCAGTCACTTAGCCCCTGGGTGATCTTGGGCTTCACAGGCCTTGCTGGAACTGTTTCCTTATCAGGAAAATGGGAGTTAGACTAGATGGTCTCTGAGGTCCTTTCTATCTCTATAGCTATGCTCCTAAGACTCCAAAACACCAGTCAATGAATAACTGGGGTTCTCCCATGATGATGTTGATGACGATGGTGATGATGATGACGATGATGATAACGATAAGGAGATAGGGCCTGGGACTGTGATTTTATTGATATAAGGAACTCCCAGATAAGGAAATTCCCTCCACCAATTCAGGTCTACACATTCTCTGCAATTTCTAGCTTTAGGAAATTTTCTAGAGCAGAGTTATCAAATTCGTTGCAGATGGCCAACAAGCATAAAAATACAATACAACATAGATAATGTTCATTTGTGATTTTCTAAGTCAATATGCAGTTATCAGGGCTCCATTTCTATTTGAATTTGACACTGAGCGCTGAAAGGTTAAATACATTTGCCTGCATCACACAGGTGGTATGAGTCAGAGACAGGACTTGAACCCAAGTCTTTCTGTTTCCAAACCCAGCTCTCTAGCCACTATGCCAAGTCTGCTTCTTTCATAATAAAAATAGCTGATGTGTGTATGTGTGTGGGTGTGTTTGCATGTATTTATGCATGTGTATGCATGTGCATATGTAGAATGAGAGAGAGGGAGGAGAGATATATGGCGCCCAGTCCTGGCTGTGGAATCTCTAGGTCAAAATGTATAAACTTTGTAGTTAATTTATTACTATAATTACAAATTGTTTTCCAGAATGGTTAGACTAGGTAACAGGTCCTCCAACACTGGCTATTCCATCTTTGCTAATTCGCTGGGTGTGAGATGAAACCTCAGCATTGTTTTGATTTGCATACACTTTATTATTAGTGATTTGGATCAATCTTTCATATGGTTGTTAATAGTTTGCAATTATGTTAAGAACTGTTTGTTCATATCTTTCCACCACTTATCTATTGGGGAATGGATTTTGTTCTTTTATATTTAGAGCAACTCAATTATTAAGAAATTTTTCCTTAAATAGGGCTGAAATTTTTGTCTCTGCAATGACCTGTCTTTGCTCTTAGGTCTACCCTAAGCCCACTGTATTTGAAAGAAAGGTAGCAATCAAAGCTGAGGAGCCTGGCTCCCCTATCCTTCCTAACAAATTTCTAACCATTCCAGTCAGACATGGTGTGAGGCAAGTCCTCACACCTTGAGGAAAATGTGGTCGGGCACTACTTCCCATGTGGAAAAATTTGCTGAAGCTGCAGTAGAGGAATTCAGGATTTGTAACTAGAAAATCTTTTAATTAAGAAGCATGTTGAAACATTAAATGAATGGCCGAGGTGAGTTATAGAGTGTCCTTCCTTAGAGAACCTAGGCTAGATAGATTCTTCCTGATGTCAAAGATCTGGATAAGATGACTTCTCCAAAGCCCATTAGGTTGAGGATGCTATTTTTTTTAAAAACATTTTCCCCAATTACATATGAAAACAAATTTTAACATTCATTTATGAGTTCCAAATTTTTCCCTTCTATTCCCTCCCTGCCTTCAATTTGATATAGGTTATAATGTGCAGTCATGTAAAACATATTTCCATATTAGTCATGTTGTGAAAGAAAACACAGACCAAAAAAAAAAAACCAACCCAAGAAAAATAAGAACAACAAAAAAGTATACTTCAGTCTTCATTCAGACTCCACTGGTTCTTTCTCTGGAGGTGGATAGTATTTTAAATCATAAATCCTTTAGAATTTTCTTAGATCGTTGCATTGCTGCGAATAGTTGTCATTCACAGGTGATCATCATACAATATTGCTGTTACTGTATACAGTGTTCTTCTGGTTCTCCTCATTTCACTTTGCATCAGTTCATATGTGTCTTCCCAGGTTTTTCTGAAAGCATCTTGCTCTACATCCTTTATAGCACAATAGTATCCCATCACAATCATGTATCACAACTTGTTCAGCCATTCCCCAATTGATAGGCAGAAGATGCTCTTGTTCTCTCTCTCTGTGTGTGTCTCTCTCTGTCTCTGTCTCTCTCTCAATTTTTTTATTCATTTTAAGTGTAAATACAAAACAAGAAAAGAAAAAAAGAACATTTCCATATACACAGCAGAACACAGGAGAAGATCCAATATAAAACAATAAATTTCTGTTTCAAGAAAACCTATATAATAAATACTACACATTGTTTTCAAAGCTACCCAGCTTTTCTTTGCTTCCTGCTAGGTTTTCTTTTGTTCTCTGCTATGTACTTTTTACTTTAGAGAATGTTATCTTTTAATGAAAAGAAATTTCCTGAGCCACTGCTCTGTGCTAGATACCCTAATAGATATCAAGACACAGTTGCTGCCTGCAGGAAGGTTATAGTTTAGGAGGAAGTGCCAGACAGATACAAAAGAAACAAATAAATAACAATACAACTGAGACCAGGGTAGTGTAGGATGGTGGTAAGAGTGGTGGGCTTGGAGTCAGAAAAGCCTTTGCTCAAATGATAATGACAATAATAATTGGCAGAAGGTAAGTGACTTGCCCAGGATTACACAGTACTTTTCAAGCCTCTGAAACTCACTAGATGTGTGACCTTGGGCAAGTCACTGAAGCTCTGTGTGCTTTAGGCAGCTCCCTAGGACTTATCTACTCAGTCATAGAAGGAACTGCGTCTGCATCAATGGGGAGAATTCTAACAACTAGGATCTGTTGAGATCCTTCTTGTATTCATATGTGACTAGGGCCAAAGCAGTGTCACCCACCTGAAGTGTTATAGGAATCTAGAGGAGGAGAAAGACTTCCTGGAGTAGGGAGGGGGTTTTAAAATGAACCTGGAAGGATGGGGAGCAGAGCAGTGGGGAGACCACGAGGAGGGAAGTGAGAAGATCTGGATTCTAATTCCAAATCTGCCACTTACTACCTGTGTGATATTGGTTGAGTCACATCATTTACTAAATCATAGAATCACAGAATTGGAATTGGAAGAGACTTTGGCGACCATCTGGTTCAACCCGTACATGAAGGAATTTTTGCTGTTGTGTACCTGGCGAAGGGTCATCCAACCTTTGCTTGAAGCCCTGGCAGGGGATGGGGGACAGAGAATATGTATGGATTAAGTTCTTACTATGTGCCAGGCACTATGCTAAGCGTCTTACAAGCATTATCTCATTGGATCCTCACAATAACACTAGGAGGTAAGTACTACTGACCCTCATTTTACAGTTGAGAAAACTGAGGCAGACAAAGGTCAGGAGATTGCCTGGCACAGTTGGGGTAAGGTTCTGAGGCTGGATTCCATTCAGGTCTTCCTGGACTATTTATCTTGCCATCTCCCAGGAGGGTTACGCTACCACTTCTTCAGGCAGGGTATCTCGCTGTTGGACAGTTCTAACTGTTAACAGTTTTTTCCCTGACATCAAGCCCAAAAGTTGCTGCCTTGCCCTATCCACCCATTATTTCTGGTTCTGCCCTCTAGGTCAAACATCCTCCTTCACATGACAAAAACATCAATACGCTTTCAAACACTTGAATATAGCTATCATGGACCTCCTGAAGTTTCTCTTCTCTAGGCTAAACCTGGCCAGTTTCTTCAATCAAACCTCAACTAGGTTCAAAAGTGTAAGATTTGGGAGGCATGGCTAGACAATAGTTGTTCTGAGAAAAACATAGCTGTTTTAATGGGCTGAAAGGTCAATATGGATCCATAGTGTCAATGGCTATATTGATGGTGGCCAAAAATACTATTGGAATCTTGGAGTAGATAGAAAATTAGATCTGGATTCAGGAAGAGCTGAGTTCAAATTCAGCTTCAGATACTGACTGGCTGTGTAATCCTGGGCAAGTCACTTACCTCCTGCCTCAGTTTCCTCATCTGTAAAAAGGGGGTAATGATAGCACTCACCTTCTAGGGTTGTAGCGAGGATAAAAGATAATATTCATAAAGTGCTTTGCAAACCTTTACACATGCTAGTTATTATTATCATTAATAGTGAGGATAAAAGGGTATATTTATAAAGTACTTTGAAAACCCTTATAAATGCCAATTATTATTACCATTATTACTTGATTTGAACACAAGACCCTTCATCATCCTGGTTGCCTTCCACTGGATACTGTCCATTTTATCAGTGAGTTAAACTATGGTGCTCAGAGGTGAACACAACACTCCAGAGGAGGACTGACGAGGGCAAAGTCCAGTGGGATCATCATGTGCCTATTTCCTCTTCTCTATGCCCCTCTTAATGCAGCCCAAGATTCCATTAGTATTTTTGGCTACCATTGATATGGCCTTTGACACTATGGATCCATATTGACCTTTCAGCACACTGAAACACCTATGTTTTCCTCAGAACAACTATTGTCTAACCATGCCTCCCACATCTTACACTTTTGAAGTTGATTTTTTTGTTCCCAAGTGCAAGAATTTACATTTACCCAATGCCAACTCCTTTTAGATTGGGACTCTGTCATCCAGTGTGTTATCTATCCCTCCTAGCTTCATGACATCTGTGATTTTGATGAACACGCCATCTGTGCCTCTATCCAAGTCACTGATAAAAACACCAAAGAGCATAGGGCCAAGCACAGAGTCCTGGAGCACTTCACTTTTGAGTTCATCTGTCTGATTTTCTTACTGTCTGATCTATATCTCTCCATCTTCTCTACAAAAACCCTAAATGTGCACTTTCTCAAAAGTTTTGTCAATACCTTTTGATCCAGCAATACCACTACTATGTTTGTATCCCAAAGAGATTTTTTTAAAAAGAGAAAAGGACCTATTTGCACACACACAAAATTTTATAGCAGCTCCTTTTGGGGTGGCCAAGAATTGGAAATTTAGGGGATGTCCATCAATTGGGAAATGGCTGAATAAGTTGTGGTATGTGACTGTGATGGAATACTATTACACTGTAAGAAATAATGAGCAGTATGATTTTAGAAAAACCTGGAAAAACTTACATGAACTGATGCAAAGTGAAGTCTGCAGAACCAGGAGAACATTGTGCACAGTAAAAGCAATATTGACTAATGATCAACTGTGAATGACTTAGCTATTCTCAGCAATACAGTGATCCAAGACAATTCCAAAGGACTCATGATGAAAAACTCTATCCACTTCTAGAGGAAGAACTGATGGAGTCTCAATACAGATTGAAAGATACTATTTTTCACTTTCTTTCCTTCTTTCCTTTTTTTTTTGTTTGAATTTTCTTTCCCAAAATGACTAATATGGAAATGTGTTCTACATGATTGCACATGTATAACCTATATCATATTGCTTACCACCTCAGGGGGGAGAAAGGGGAAAGAAGGAAGGATAGAATTTGGAACTCAAAACTTAAAAAAACTCTGAATGTTAAAAACTGATTTTACATATAATCAAGGAAAAAATAAAATATTACTTAACAAACAAACAAAAAGCTCTGCTAAAAATTGAGGTAAACTATAACCACAGCCTTCTCCTCATCTACTAGTTCAGCAACCCTGTCCAAAAAGGACTTGGGTCTAGTCTGGTATGACCCGTTTTAAAATATATATATTTTATTCCCCCTCCATTACATGGAAAAACAATTTTTAACATTTGTGTTTTTTTTAAGTTTTGAGTTCCAAATTCTATGTCTCTTTCCCTCCCCTCCCCCTTCCCTGAGATAGTAAGCAATCTGATATAGGCTATACATGGGCAACCATGTAAAACATTTCCATATTGGTTATTTTGTCTAAGAAGACAAGAAAGAGAGAAAGAAAGGAAGGAAGGAAGGAAGGAAGGAAGGAAGGAAGGAAGAAAAAGAAAGAAAGAAAGAGGGAGGAAGGAAGGAAGGAAGGAAGGAAGGAAGAAAAGAGGAAGGGAGGGAGGAAAGGAACAAAGAAAGGAAGGAAGGAAGGAAGAGAAAGAAAGAGAGACAGAAAGAAAGAAAAAAGAAAGGAAGAAAAGAAGAAAAAGAAAGAGGGAGGGAGGAAGGAAGGAAGGAAGGAAGGGAGGGAGGGAGGGAGGAAGGAAGGAAGTATGGCATGATCTGTTTTTATGAAGCTGTGCTGGATCTTTCTAATCACTGCTTCTGAGATGTTCATCAATCATGTCTTTACAGATCTGCTCTAGAACTTCCCCAGGCATTGAAGCTATGCTCTCTGGCCTATAGTTTGCAGACTCTGTTCTCTTGCCTTTTTTATAAGCCAGGGCACATGATCTTTTTCAGTCTTGTGATGCCCTGCCCATTTCCCGTGATCTTCCCAATATCACTGGCCAGGGCTCAGTAATCCCATCTGCCAGCTCTTTCAGGAGCTGAGAACGCAGATAATTTTAGCCAAGTGACTTGAAGTCATGAAGAGCAACTAAGTGCTTTCTAACTGTCTCCTTATTTCTCTGAGTATCAACTCTCTGTTTTAGTTCCGTCATTTCCTTTGCAGAGACAAGCAAAGCAAAATCCTAACCAGGCAGCTCTGCCTTGCCCCTGTGGTCAGTTATCATTGTCCCATCCAGCCCAAGCCAGAGTCCTCCCCCCTCTGGGCTCCTCCTCCTCCCTCTCACTATAATCTAAAAGCCCTTTGATGGTACTTCACTTTCTTCTAGTCTCAGCTCATTCTGAGTTTTAGCATTCCCATCAGGAGTTTGATTTGCCAAGCTCTCGTTTTCATTGTATGTGACTTGGCCTTGCTCCCACCTTTTGTATATTTCTTTTTAAAAACTCAGGTTGGTTGGTGAGTTCCCAGTGCATCAGCATTGATCTCTTCACATAAGCCCTTTTCCCTCCTCATCAGAACTGTTTCTCTTTGTGTTTTTAGAATGTCATTTTGGAACCTCTCCCATCCTTTTATTCCATAGGATTCTACCTATGTTTCCTCTGAAGTCTTTGAAATCTGTTTTTTCCAAAATCTAAGGTGTGTGTTAGACTACACTCAGATTTCTTCAGGACTCAATTTCCTCATGTATAAAATGAAGGTGTTGGGCTGGATTAAGACTCACTTCCACAGAAGTTATGATGTTCCCTAAGATTCTTTCCAAATCTAAATGTTATAATCCAAGATGACAATAGTATGGTGGGGGGAAAAAATCGCTAGCTCTGGAGGTAAAAGATTTTGTTCATATCCTGCCTGTGCCCTTCACCGAGACAGCCAGGTGGCACAGTGGGTAGAGTGCTGGGCTTGGTGACTTCAAATCTGCCTCGGACATTTACTTAGCTGTGTGATCTTGGGCAAATCGCTTAACCTCTATTTGCCTCAGTTTCCTCATCTGTAAAATAGGGATAATAAGGAAACCTACCTCCCAGGGTTGTTGTGAAGCGCAAATGAGATAACATTTGTAAAGTGCCTGGAGCTATGTAAGCATTAGCTATGATGATGATGATGATGATGAGTGGCCCAATGGATACAATGCTGGGTCTTGTGTCAGGAAGACCTGAATTCAAATCCAGCCTGAAACTATGCCCAAAGGGCTATAAAAATGTGCATACCCTTTGACCCAGCAATACCACTTCTAGGGCTCTGTCTCAA
The DNA here is from genome assembly GCF_011100635.1 of Trichosurus vulpecula. Classification (NCBI taxonomy): domain Eukaryota; kingdom Metazoa; phylum Chordata; class Mammalia; order Diprotodontia; family Phalangeridae; genus Trichosurus; species Trichosurus vulpecula. The sequence goes on along the minus strand of NC_050574.1, from coordinate 66,287,489 downwards.
AGAGATCATACAAAGGGGGAAAGGACCCATATGTACAAAAATATTTATAGCAGCTCTTTTTGTGGTGGCAAAGAATTGGAAATCAAGGGGATGCCCATCAATTGGGGAATGGCTAAACAAGTTGTGGTATATGAAGGTAATGGAATACTATTGTGCTTTAAGAAATGAGGAACCGACAGACTTCATTATAACATGGAAAGACTTATATGAACTGACGCTGAGTGAGGGGAGCGGAACCAGAACATTGTATACAATTACAGACACATTGTATCTATGTTAACTTTGATAGACTTGGCTCCTCTCAGCAATACAAGGTTCTAAAACAGCTCCAAAAGACTGACGATGGAAAAAGCAATCCATATTCGGAGAAAGAATTACAGGGTCTGAATGCAGACTGAAGCAAACTATTTGCTCTCTCTTTTATTTTATTCATTCATTCCTTCGTTTGTTTATTTAGTTTCTTCTTTCTCGTGGTTCACTACATTGTTTATAGTTCTTTACAACTTGACTATATCGAATTACCCGCGGTCTCAGGTGGGTAGAGCGAGAGGGAGAGGGAAAAAATTTGGAACTCAAAAACTTGTAGAACTGAATGTTGTAAACTAAAAATAAATTAAAAAAAAAAAGGCAAATCCAGCCTGAGACACCTACCAACTGTATAACCTTGGGCAAATTACTTTAGACTCAGTTTCCTCAATTGTAAACTGGGGATAATAAAGGTGCCTACCTCCCAGAATTTTTGTGAGGATCAAATGAGATAAAAAAATAAATGTCATTATTATTATTACTGCCAATGTGACAGGGGACAAATCACTTAACCTCTCTGTGCCTCAGTTTCCTCACGAGTAAAATGAGAGGATTGAACTTGATGCCCCCCAGGAATCCCTTCTAGCTCTAAATCTGTAAATCCATGATAACAATTTAATGACTAAGTCAGCGCAGAAGAAAGGAAGGGAGAACTTGGGAGTGTGCTGCTGATAATGTCCCGGCTTTGGAGGGATAGAAGTCCAGGTTCCCCAGCTTCTGACCCATTGATTATCTAACAGCCCCACCCTGATAACCAGCTCCTTCGCTCATCCCCTCCCTACCAGGCACTCGCATCCTAGACCTCACAAGCCAGAGGTAACAGCCCCTCCCCCTCCCCCTCCCCCTGCCCCGTCCACAGTTGGGATTCTGTAGTGCCGCCTGTGGCCAGCAGGGGCTGCCCAGCTCCTGGAAGCCCCAACGCGTGTTAGGATGTACAGATGGAGTTCTGAGCCCATCAGCCTGTGCTTTGGTTGGGGTTTAGGGTGGTGGAAAGACACCTTCCTCTCACTCCAAGACCCCGAGGTCAAAGGTGGACACCACTCTGCCCTGAGGCTTTCTGGGTCCTGAGGGCCGGGGCTGAGACCAAAGCTCCTGGCCCCCAAAGGTCCTTGGAAAAAAATAATGTTGTATCAAGTCAAAGAACTTGAGTTCAAAACCTGCTTTGGCCCATGCTGCCTGTGTGTCCTGGAGCAAGTCACTAAATCTCTCTGGTCTTCACTTTCCTTACTTCTAAAATGAAGAGATTGGACTGGATGGCCATGTTGCATAGAGAGCCAGTCCTGGAGTTAGGAAGACTCATCTTCCTTACTTCAAATCTGGCCTCAGATACTTATTAGCTGTGTGACTCTGGGCAAGTTACTTAACTCTGCCTAAGTTTTCTCATCTGTAAAATGAGCTGGAGAAGGAAATGGCAAACTGCTCCAGTATTTTTGCCAAGAAAACCCCAAATGGGGTCACAAAGAGGTGGACACAATTGAACAACTAGTTCTAAGATCTATGAGCCTATCAGCCTCAGTTTCCCCATTTGGTCTAGATGGCCTCTAAGGTCTTTCCTGTTTCTAAAATCTATGATCCTCTCATCCCATCTTCAATCCCTGGGGAGAAGAACAGGAAGAAAGGGACCCTTGTCTGTTTGGGATGGGGACAGAAAGGAGAGAGGAGAAATGGGAGAGAGATGCCATCCCAGATCATAGGATTTGGAACCTGAAGGTCATCTGGTCTAATTCTCTCATTTAATAGAAGAGGGAAAAGGCCCTGAGAGGATAAGCCACCTGCCTAACATCCAGCTAGTAAGTGCCAGGGTGAGGATTTGAACACAGACTCAGGGCTCTTTCTGGTCTTCCACTGTACAGCTCTACCAGGAATGGAGAACCCCACCCTACTCTACTCCCAGGTCCTCCCCTCTTCCCTCCCTTGCCCACTGACACGCAGAAGCTTTGGCCCCACCTCTTGCCCTTAAGAATCTAGCTTTAGAGAAACATTGGCCCAGCTAGCAATCTTTTCCTTAGTATCCCAGTGAAAGCCTCAGTTCATAGGTTCTCCCCCTGCCCCAAAACATTCAGTTTCTCCCTCAGCATTCAGAGTTCTGGGTTAGAGGACAGCAAGTGGAGCCAATCTGGGAAGGACCCCCAGCAAAGCTCCGATCTCTTTTCTTCTCTTCTAGTTCCTCCCCTCCACTCCCAAGTTTGAGCCCCTCCCTTACCATCTTATCTTATTAAGGGGGGTGGGGTAGGGAAATGAAGAGTCAGCTTGGGGAGGAGAGAGTTGAGGTCCAGGACCCTGGCCTAAGGGGCCCTGAAGTCTCCTTCTATACCCTGGGATTGCCAAGCCTCAGGTCAACTCTGCCAAGCTGTTACAAGGAGTGAGCAGGACAGGGTGGCTCTGGGATCAGGTCAGATCTGTACCCGGGGCCTGGCAAATGCCTGGCTAGCCAGCTTGTTCCATCAGGTTTCTTGTCAAATGAGTTGTGACCCTTGGCTATAAGCCCAGTGGGTAATGCTCCCTCCTCCCCACCCCCACCCTCACACACTCTCTCCAGCCCAATTGGTTGGAGCAGAGGGGCTGGCCCAGGGTGGCATCCAGCCTGGATGATGACTGTCTTCATTAGAATGCCCTTCTCGCTCCTACCCCTGAAGCCCTGACCTGAGTTCTGGACCGAGTCAGAGAAGTTGGAAACCCAGGGCCTAGGGCTAGGATGGACAGGATGGAAATAGACCCTAAGCCATAGTCCTCACACAGAATAGATGCCCAACAAAGCAATCAAACCAACCCTTTTTTTGTGGGGTGGAGGTGGCAGCTGGGAGGACTGAGAGTGAGACAGTGGGTAGCTGGGACATCAGGAGTCTGTGCCTAGCAGCCTTAAGTCCTAAGGCAGTGCTCTTAGTTGCCCAGGCCCCTGGGTATCCCAAAACATTCCATAATCAGAAGACAGGAATATGACCCCTTTCTACCAGGAAGCTGGGTGCAGTCTGAGGGCCCGTGCGACCTTGGAGAAAGTCTCCTGGCTCCACAGAAAGGCCTTGCCCCGAGTGACCTGCCAGTACTCTGAAACGTGACCCCTTTGGGACACATTCCCACCCGACTCCTCCCCTCACCCAATAGACCAGAATGGCCTTAGCTTGAGGTATTTCTGTCTGGGTCTCTGGGCTATCTGTCACCTGATCTCTTGGCTCCAGGCACTATATAGAGGAAAGGGCTGGCCAATTGCCTTTCAGGACACTGTCTCCTTCCCATGTGGTGGGAAATATATCAGGGAAAGGGCTGGCCAGCTGCCTTTGAGGACGCTGTGTCCTTCCTGTGGGAGGGAGGGGACCCAGCCAGTCAGAGGGACCTGGGGCCCAGGTAGGCTAGGCTGCTTTCCAGGTAAAGGCTGTCCCTCTCACTCCCCATCTCTGGTCTGTGTTCTGAACTTCCTGACCTCCTTCTACTCAGGGACCCTTTATTGAAGCTGCTCATTTCCCCTGAGCTGCTTCATCCCTCCCAAGAGAATGTGAATCCCTCATAGAAACCTGGATTGTTACAAAATCAAGGTACTACTACCCATCACCTCCTTTTTTAAAACACAGGTAACTTGGACTTGGGAAGCTATGTGGCTTGGTGGATACAGCACTGGACCTGGAGTCAGGAAGACCTGAGTTTAAATCCGGCCTCAGACACTAGCTGTATGACCTTGGGCAAGTCACTTAACCCTGTTTGCCTCAGTTTCCTCATCTGCAAAATGAGCTGGAGAAGGAAATGGAAAACCACTCCAGTATCTTTGCCAAGAAAACCCCAAATGGGGTCACAAAGAGTCTGAAAGGACTGAACAACGACAATTTGGGCTTAAAAGATGAAAACTTAGGCCAGCCTTAGCCCTTTCTTTGGTGCCACATGGCTGAGGAAGACTACCCAAGCAGGTCCAGGGACTCTTAACTTCTTCTAGGGGACAGTTCATTTTATCTGATGTTTCTCCACTGTCACTTTAGAATGTTACAGAATGTTCTAGAATATTTCTCCTGTGACCAACTCCTGTTGCATGACACCCTATGACCTAATACAACATGGCACAACATAATCCCTGGCCCCAAGGCTTGCGTTCTATCTTAATAGAAGAGACCTCAGACTGTATATCATTCATTTCAGTGGTGACCAATCTATTGCTGTACATGGATCCTTTTAAAAAGTTATTTTCTCATTGTTATCTTCTGGGGAGTTTTACATCCCCTTCATTTCCAAATATATTTCTTCTCCTCCCTTACCTAGAAAACCATCCCTTGCAACAAAGGTTTTAAAAGAAAAAACTACTTCAGCAAAACAAACAAGCATATTAATCATGTCTAACAACGTATATAGTGTTCTCCAGCCATAGTCTTCCACCCCTGCAAAGAAGACAGAGAGGCATGTTCTCTCAGCTCTTCTTCGGGGCCATGCTTGGCCATTATAATTAGGCAGCATCTCATTTCATTTGGTTTTGGCCTTTCCATTTACCCTGTTGTAGTCATCCCATATGCTGTTTTCCTGGTCCTATTTATTTCACTCTGCATTCATTTATAGGGGCCTTCCCATTCTTCTTTGAATTATCATAGTCATCTTTTCTTATGGCCCTACCCTTAGTACATTACATTCATGTATGACAATATCCCAGCCAATGGGACTTCCTTTGTTTTCAGTTCTTTCCTCCCACTGAAAGTGCTGCCATGAATATTTGGATGCTTTTATGGGTCCTCTCTGCTTTTAACTTTCTGGAGATATATGACCAGTAATGGGATTCTAGAGTTCAAGGATATGGACATTTTTGTGACTTTTTTTTTTTTTCTGAGCATAATTCCTAAGTACTTTCCAGAATGTTTGGACCCATTCACAGCCCTACCAACAGTGCCTGTCCTTCTCCAGCCCCGTCAACAAAGACTATTCCCACCTTTTGTCATCTTTGTCAGTTTGCCGGGCATGAAGTGAAACCTTGGACTTGCTTTAATTTGCATTTCTCTTATTTTTATGACTAGGAACATTCTTTCATGTGGTTGTTAACACTTGGCAATTCTTCTTTTGAGAAATGTTTGTTTGTATGGACCACTTATCTATTGGGGAATGGCTTTTGGTCTTACATATTTCTGATATTTGTCTATGTAGCTTGGTTATTGGATATTATCAGAGATACTTGATGGAAAGACAAGGACTCTTTTTAATGTCAAAACCTTTTAAATAGCCCTACATGCTAATAGTTATGATGACAGCTGGTGGATTTATGTAATGCTTTCATGTCTGCAAAGTGATTTGTTCACATTTTCTTATTTAGGTCATACTTTGGAGAGTTAAGAGAGTGAAAGGGAAGGAAGTGGAAGCTCCAATCGTAGAAGGTCTTCCCAAGGAGCTTAGCCATCAAAGGGAAGAGAGCTATGGCATTATGCCCAGCAGGAGGCAGAGGAGTGGAAGGATAGAGCAAGGATTTTTTCAGGATGGGGAAGCCATAGAACTTGGATGTTCCATTATGTCCTATTACATACTATTAAATCATATCACATTCTATTCTATTTTACTATTCTGTTCCATTGCCTTGTTACTTTATGTTCAGTTCAGTTCTTTGTTCTATGTTGATGGTGTTGTGTTCTGTACTGTTCTAGAGGCTCTTGTCTTCTCACCCTAAGGATATCTCTTCTGGGGGATATGGATGACCTAGAAGCTGAAAAGGGGGCTAAAAATTACTTGCATAGGTATGAGATGGGGAAGCATAGTGAGACAACAGTTCATGTTTGTTTTTTTAAGTCAAAGGGATTTTTAATAGGCATGGAACACTGTGAGTCAAGAAAATGGCATGGCTGGTAAGAAAGCTAATTTGGTCTTAGACTGCATTAGAAGAGGGCCCTAGTGTCCCAAACCAGAGAAATGATACTCCTGTTACACGCTGTACCCACCAGACCAGAGGTAATTCATCGTGTTCATTTCTGGCCACTGCATTTTTATAAGGACATTCTCAAGCTTGAATACATCCAAAGCAATGTCCCAAGGACCAGGATGGCAAGAGGATTAGAGATCATGGGAAAATCAGTCAAAGGAACACCTGGGGATGAGGAACCTGAAGAATAGAATTGGGGTAGACGTGATAGCTGTCTTCAGGCATTCAAAGGGTTAAGATGGGGATGACGAGTCCACTTGCTCAGTGTGGCCCCGGTCAGAAGGAATTGGCACAATGGACTGGAGTTGCAGAGAGGCAGGTTTTTTCTCCATGTAAGAAGAAACTTTCTGATAATCAAAACTATTCAAACATGGATTGGACCCTTCTTACTCAGCAGAGCCCACTGGTTGGTCTCCTTTCCTCAAGTCTCTCCCCACTCCAGGCCATCCTCAACTTAACTGTCAAAAGGATCTTCCTAAATTTAGCAGAGGTCTGACCACATCATGCTCCCACTCTACAAATGCCAATGGCTCCCTATTGACTTCAGGATCAAATATAAAACACTTTGTTCTTTATTTAACCAACAACAACAACAAACCCTTTGTAACACACACACACACACACACACACACACACACACACACACACACACACCCCTTTCTATTTTCTGTGTACATCACACTCCACCATGAACTCTTCAATGCAGTGGCACTGACTTCTTTGCTGTTCCTCAAACAAGACCCTCCAAATCCAGGCATTTTCACTGTCTGTTCCCCTCATCTGGATTGCTTTCCCTTCCCATTGATGCCTCCTGGCTTCCTTCTAGTCCCTGATAAAATCCACCTTCTATAGGAAGCTTTTCCCAATCCCTCTTAATTCTAGTGTCTTCCCTCTGTTGATTATTTCAAATTTATCCTATATCTCGCTTGCTTGTACATAATTATTTGCACGTTGTCTTCTCCATTCGACTGTGAGCTCTTTGAGAGTAGCAACTGTCTTTTATCAGTTTTTTGCATCCTCACTGCTTAGTACAATGCCTGGCACATTGTGGGCACTTAATAAATGTTTGTTGACTAATCACTTGTTAGGGATTATGTAGAATGGATTCCTGTTCAGGTATAGGCTCCTGGTTGGGTAGTCAAACTGGAATGAGTTCTGAGATCCCATCCCAAGCTGAGATTTTGTGATTATTTTGGATTTCTGAAACATTGAAGAGGAAGGTAAGATGCACTTGGTAAGAGGAAGATAAGAAAGAGATGGAGGGAGAGAGGAAGGGAGGGAGAGAGACAGATAGACAGACAGAGACAGAGAGAGAGAGAGAGGCAGAGAAAGAAGAAGAAGAAGGAGGAGGAGGAGGAGGAGGGAGAGGAAAGGGAGGAAGAGGAGAAGGAAGAGGAGGAGGAAGAGGAGGAGGAAGAAGGGGAGAGAGAAGAGACAGACAAATATATAGAAAGACTCTGACGTTGAACCCAGTCCATTGTGTCAGAGGTCAGGGTCTGACACATGGGCTAATTTGCATTTCTGAACAAAAAATAGGACAGGTTCTATTTCTTTTTTTCTCCTTTGGTATTTTTATCTCTAGTGCACATTGCAGTGCTCAGCACAGCTGGTAGCATTAGTTGATGTCGTAAATGCCTTGTTAATTGACTGACTGAACAAGAAGAGATGGGTGCAGCAAGGAGCAAGATGAAATCAAGGCTTTTTGGAGATGGAAGAGCACTTGGAGATTATAAAATCTAACTTCTTAGGTAGCTAGGTCGTCTAGTTGATAGAACATTAGGCCTGGAGTCAGGAAGACCTGAGTTCAAATTTGACTTCAAATACATTCGCTAAGCATCTCTGGGCAAATAATGTAACCTCAGTTTCCTCCTCAGCAAAAATGGGGATCCATGCTATTATTATTATTCTTATAAGGATTAAATGACATATTTGTAAAACTCTTAGCCCAGTGCCTGGCAAATAGTGGGCACTTAATAAATGCCCACTATTAAATCCCTTATAGAGAAGAAGACTGAGTCCAGAGAGATTGCTCAAAGTCACCCAGTGAATTAGCAGTACAACCAGGATTAGAACCCAGGTGTCTTGACTCAAGGGCTCACTCCAATCACACTAGGATATATTTTCGTTGTTGTTTAGTCATGTCTCACTCTTCGTGACCCCATTTGGGGTTTTCTTGGCGAAGAGACTAGAGCGGTTTACTATTTCCTTCTCCAGCTCATTTTACAGGTGAGGAAACTGAGGCAAACTGGGTTAAGTGACTTGCTGAGGGTCACACAGCTAGTGTCTGAGGTCGGATTTGAGCCCACCAACATGAGTCTTCCTGATTCCAAGCCCCGTGCTCTATTCACTTTGCCCCCTAGACCATATAATCTTACCAAAAGAAAGGGGAAAGGGGGAGGGAGAGAAACACAGAGACAGAACCTAATTCATTGCATTAAAAGCCATTTCCATCTTTCAGCAATCTCTTCAAAGCTTTGTCAATACACAGAACAGACATAACTTTTTATATAATTGTGAAGACCTTTTTTGAAGGATAATTTTTTTAAGGTTAAATATTTAAAGGTTAGTGGCCACACAAAGATCCTACCTCTCTCCTAACTGTCTGTGATTTCCTAAAATTTCACCGTTAGTTTCAGTCCTTTGGATTGTGTTACACTCTCCAATGTCCTATTCTCCTTTTAAATGCTTCTTCCCAACTCCCCCCCACCCCACCCCAGGAATCACACACTCAGTACCTTATCCTCAAGGCAAGGAGGCAATCTGAAAATGAAGGGCATCTGAGGGCACTGGCTTTCTAGGGGGTTAGGTTGGGGCTTGGGAGAAAAAGACTAAAGGGGGAAGAAGACAAAACCCACAGTGGAAATGTGGATGCCCAGGCCAGAGTCATAGTCAGCAAATAGCAAATGAGAAGAGGAAGTTTAGCGGGAGGAAACCAAAGTCATCCATGCTTCCTCTCATCACAATTCATCTGATGGGGCAAAATCCAAGGGCCAGGCTGAACTAAGCCACACCCTATAGACACTTGAGACCTTCTGGCCCAGCTCTTCACCTACCTACATCATCAAGCTCAGTGCTGGCCCAGGAAGTTTATTGTTCCTAGTCTTATCTCAGAAGCCAGAGATCATTCTCATAGAAAGGGCCTTATTCTAGGAAAAGGACACCATCTAATGTTACATAAGAGTCTAATGTTCTCTCGGGTTGATAATGTAGTCAAACTCAGAGGAGTGAGAACACTAAAGGGGCGTAGATTTAGATCTGGAAGGCATCTCGGAGATCATTAAGTCCAATCTTCTCATTTTACAAATCAGGTCAACTGAGTCCCTCCAGAAAGGTTAAGTGACTTGCTCAGGGTCACACAGGAAATAAGTGATCATAGAAAGAATGGAACCTATAGTAGGACCTTTGACTTTGATTCCAGTGTTCTTTCCATGGTGCCACCCAGCCTCTCCAGGGGGAGGAATGGTGGGGTGTATTTTTTAGTTGATGGAAGATTTATCCTTTGTTTCATTTCATCCATCCAACAAATATTTACTGAGCAACACCTATTTCAATTATTATGGTTTAAAAATCTTTCCAAAATGTCTATAATACCTTTGTGGTTCAATAGGATTTAAGATGACCCTAGCCAACTTAAATTTAAGATAATAAACCTGATAAGGATCTGGAGGAAAAAAAGTATTGTAGTGAAGGTATACTAGAGGCCATCCAGACAGGAAGAGGCAATGGATGTTGAGTGCTATCTGGTATGGAGTCACGGTAGAATGGCGGACTTCAATGATCGGAATATCTGATCTTTACTCTCTTTGCTGAAGGCAGAACACCTGAAAAGTTCCTGACTTACATCAGTGATGATTTCGTTCTTTGAAACAGAGGCAGTGATGAGAAAAGCTGCCGTTCTGCCATTTAGAATATTTTGTTCAGCATTAGCCGACACATTTTAAGGAGGAAATTGACAAAAGAATATGCTCAGGGAAGGGTCACCAGAATGGTGAATAGCCTTCAGCTCATACTGTATGAGGATCTCTCAGAGGAACTCATTTTGTTTAGCATGGAGAAGTGTTAAGAGAGACATAATTAGAGTGTCCTTCAAGTATTTGAAGGGCTGTTATTTAGACAAGAGATTAGACATGACTCTAGGAGGCGAGAGTAGGAGGACCAGGCAGATTTTGACTCCATGGCATAATAATTATTGACTTTTATATAGCCTTTTAAGTTTTGCCAAGTGTTTCATATATATTTTCCTATTCAATCCTTACAACAACCCTATGAGAGAGAGACTGCATATATTATAATCTCTATTTTACGGGTGAAGAAGAAATTGAGGTTTAGAGATCATTGCCCATTATCACACAACCAGAGGTGAAATTTGAACTTGTGTCTCTCCTGGCTTCAAGGGCAGTGGTCTTTTCACTATACCATGATGCAATTCAAGAAAGATACAAGAATAAAATGAGCTCATAAGTCAGGAAAACCCCATCACTGGAGCAGTTCTATTAAAGGCTAAATGACCACTTATTAGGGTTATTGTAAAAGGAATTCCTACTTAGGTATAAGTTGAATTAGATGACCTTTGAGGCTCCTTCCTACTCTGAAATTCTGTGATTTGAACCTAATTCAAACTAGTAAGGATGCTCTGGTTCTAGAAACAGAAATGACAGAAATTAGGAGGACCATTCCATCTTAGAGCTTATTGTAGATGAGCAGGTTGTCATGGTGTCACAGTGTCATATACTTGAGATTTCGGGAAAGTTGATTCCAAAGAATTCAGGTAAAGGGTAGGTAGGATCCCATGGCTTAAAATTCTCCAGGGGAGGATGGCCCAAGAGTGATGGGGAGCCCTTAAGGATAAAATTCTGATAAGACAAATATAAATGATTTCAATAATAAGGAAAAGGGAGGTCCTCTAAAGAGGGCCAATGGGAGTATGCAAAATGATGTTTTTCACTTAGGTGCATGCAAAGAGAACTCACTGACCAACCTTAATTTTAAAAAGATGTATATGGAAGTAAAACTTCTGACCCTGGAACCAAGACTCTGGATTCACAGGGACAACATTAAATCCTGGAGGCTTCTTTTTAATTATGGTTAACAAATTACAGTGTGTCAAAAAGACAATGATTAGGCTCAAGACTTCACCCAGGATTTCCCCAAGAAACATTGAAATTTGCTTTATGTCTAAGACTCCACAAAACAAAAGGAAAGGAAAAGGGCTCTTAGTACCCACGTGAGCATTCAGGCTAATGAGACATAAAATATAGGACAGGCTTTATTTAAATCAACAGAAAAATGTAAAGGACTCATTCCTGAGTCCATAAACAGCTGTCCACCAGAAGCTAAGTGGTATAATGGATGGAGCATTGGGCATCTACTTCAGCCACCTTCATGACCATTGGAACAAATTGTTCTCATTGCCCATTCTGCTGGGGAAAGTCTTCACATGCTTGGGGTCAATAACTCCTCTAACTCACTGACTGGTTTGAGGCTCCTCAGTTACCTTCAACCTGGTTTAGCCCATCTGCTGAGATGATTTACTGGAGTATGATCATGACTCATGCTACAGCCTCTTGGAATCACAGGTAAGAGTTGGGTAAATCAGGTGGACACCCAAGATGGACGAGTAACCCTGAAAAGGGCCTGATAAGCCCTCACATTAGAATTTCTAGTCCTTGACCAACCCACATACCCTGCAAATAACTATAGACAAGATAAAGTGGAGATAATGGACAGAGGGGAGGCTCTATCACAGAACACCTGAACAAAGGGCAACTTCAAGAAATCGCTAAGAATGAGTCATGTCTTGTCAGAGTTCACATCCTGTTAAGGAAAGAATATCTGTTCTTAACTGGCTTTCTCTGGGGTAGGCCAGTTGCTTCGAGCTAGATATAAGGAAAAGGTTTCTTTACTTCAATACTTTTTTTGTCCTGAAGTGGAATGAACTGACTAGGAGGTAGTGGGTTTCCCTTCAGTGGATGTCTTCAGATAAAGGCTCAGGTATGGTTGGGACTAGGTGACCTCTTAGGTCACATTGAACTCAGAGAATCAGGAACATTTGCCACAGACGGAAGACAAAGTCAAAAGAGTGGCATGATCTTGTAAGAATTTCAGGAATGCTAAAAGGACAGGTCATCTCAGACTAGCTTCATTTCCATGTTTGAAAGCGTTCCTAGACCAGTAGAGGTAGGCACAGTGTACCTGGATTCAGGAAGCTATTCCTGATATTTTTGTGCACTACACAGAGAGATGTCAGCTAGGCAGCCTTATAGTTAGTTGGATTTATAACTGATTGAGTGGCCAGATTAGAAAAAAAAATAGTCTAGTATTGCAGAATTTGAGAGGTAGAAAAGACCTTGGTGGTTATCTGGTCACATTCATACGTACAAGAAACCCCCACTATAATACACCCAATAAGCAGTCATCCAGCCTCAGTTTTTAGACCTTAATTGAGAAATGTCAACCTGGAGGGAGGTCTTTAGTAGTGTGTGCCAGAAACCTGTCCTTGGCTCTGTGATATTTAGCATTTTTATCAGTGGCTTGGATGAAATTGCATGCTTACCAAATTTGAGGATAAAATTAGGCTGGGAGGGAGGGCTAACATTACGGATGATAGAATTAGAATTCAATGGAGTCTTATGAGACCAAAAAGATTAATTAAAACTTGTAAGACATAGTTTTATTTCTTAAAGGTTCTGTTTTGTTTTATGGTTCGGATCTGTATAGGGAACTCTTGACATGAATCCTCTAACCACATGGATTGGCAACTTGTCTATAACTTATAGTTCTAGTAATTGTCTGGAGGTACTTAAGATGTTAAGTGACCAGTTAAAAGAGCAGATTATTCTTCTCATTCCCATGGTCACACAACCAATATATGTCAGAAGCAAGACTTGATCTCTGGTCTTTTTGGTTCCAAGTCTGGCTCTTTAGAAGGTCAAATGTAAATCCCTATACTTGGGCTCAAAAAATCAACTGCACAGCTATAGGATTATGTTGTTTGGTCTTTTCCAAGTCTTTGTGACCCCATTCGGGGTTTTGTTGGCAAAGATACTAGAGTGCTTTGCTATTTCCTTCTCCAGCTCATTTTACAGATGAGGAAACTGAGCAAACAGGGTTAAGTGACTTGCCTAGGATCATACAGCTAAGTAAGGGTTTGAGGTTGGATTTGAACTCAGGTCCTCCTTCCAAGACCTCTAGGAAAACAGATGGTCCTCACTGTCCTCCTAGACAAGCTGCAGCAAAGGCCATGTGAAAGGACTCCCAGGAGGACAGTGGAGAAAAGACCTCAGATCACCAAACCCAAGCCACTGTAATCTCCTTCGAGCCTTTCCTGTCCTCTACTTTCCCTCTCTCTCACGTGCCACATGGACACCCTCAATGGGTTGAGCTTGTGTGACCAGGTTATACCAGCCCAGAAGACAGTGTGGTGCTGCCTTCATGCCTAACTAGATCCAAGTGGACACCTACCTGGAGGCTCTTAACCCACTTGGGCTCTCCATCCAAACTTGATTATCATTATTTTAGATTTTACAGTTATTAAATTTGTTCATCCATATTACATAGAATAAAAGTCAGCAGGGAATAATTTTCCATGGGTGATACTTCCACATTTAAGGTTTTCCCTCTGATGTTCATTGAATATAACAGTATAGCATTCTTTGAACGAGATAGCCATACTGGACTGGATTTCGTACTTCAAATTACACTACTTATTCTAAAAATAAACCAAAAAAAGATATTTTTAAAAATTGATAGTTTCTTGGATTTCATGTTTATTTTTGTGTTTTTGCCACTTTTCAAATCTTTTTAAAAATGATACACTAACCATGAGCAACTGATATTTTTCCATTTATTTAGATCTGTGCAAAAAATATCAGTTGCTCATGGCTAGGTTGAGCTAATATAATAAAAATAACAATTTTATCTAAATTAATTTATTTATTCAGTGCCATACCAATCAAACTACTAAAAAATTATTTAACAGAGCTGGATAAAATAATAAAAAAATTCATCTGGAAGAACAAGAGGTCCAGAATATCTAGGGAATTAACGAAAAGAAATGCTAGGGAAGGTGGCCTAGCCATACCAGATATTATATTGTACTATAAAGCAGCAGTCATCAAAACTACTTGGTACTGGCTAATAAATAGAGTGGTGGATCAGTGGAATAGTTTAGGTACACAAGACACAGTAGTCAATGACTATAGTAATCTACTGTTTGATAAACCCAAAGAGTCTAGCTTCTAGGATTAGAACTCACTATTTCACAAAAATTGTTCAGAAAACTGGAAAATACCACGGCAGAAACTGGGCATAGACCAATATCTTACACCATATACCGAAATAAAGTCAAAATTATTTCATGATTTAGATATAAAGGCTGATACTATAAGCAATTTGAGAGAGCAAGGAATAGTTTGCCTATCAGATTTATGGGAAAGCAAAGAATTCATGACACAGCAAGAGATGGAGAGCATCACAAAATGCAAGATGGATAATTTTGATTATGTTAAATTGAAAAGTTTTTGTATTAAAAAAAAAGCCAATGCAACAAAGATTAGGAGGGAAGCAGAAAATTGGGAGAAAATCTTTACAACTAGTGTCTCTGATAAAGGCTTCCTCTCTAAAATATACAGCGAACTGAGCCAAATTTATAGGAATACGAGTCATTCCCCAATTGAGAAATGGTCAAAGGATATAAACAGGCAGTTTTCAGAGGAAGAAATTAAAGATATCTATAGGCATATGAAAAAGTGCTCGAAATCACTACTAATTAGAGAAATGCAAATCAAAACAACTCTTAGGTACCACATCTCACATGTCAGATTGGCTAAAATGACAAAACAGGAAAATGATAAATGCTGGAGAGGATGTGGGAAAATTGAAACACTGTTACATTGCTGGTGGAGTTGTGAACTGATCCAGCCGTTCTGGAGAGCAATTTGGAGCTATTCCCAAAGGGCTATAAAAATGTTCATACCCTTTGAGCCAGCAATACCACTTCTAGGATTGTATCCCAAAGAGATCACACAAGTGGGAAAAGGATCCATATGTACAAAAATATTTATAGCATCTCTTTTTGTAGTAGTAAAGAATTGGAAACCAAGGGGATGCCCATCAATTGGGGAATGGCCGAACAAGTTGTAGTATATGAATGTAATGGAATACTATTGTGCCATAAGAAATGGGGAAATGGGGACTTCATGATAATCTGGAAAAACCTACACGATATAATGCTGAATGAGGGGAGCAGAACCAGGAGAACATTGTACACAACCACAGATATATTGCTTCTGTGATGACTAACCTTGATAGACTTTGCTCTTCTCAGCAATACAAGGTTCAAAGACAACTCCAGAGGACTCATGATGGAGAGAGCTATTTACATCCAGAGAAAGTACTATGGAGTCTGCATGCAGATTGAGCAAACTGCTTCCTCTCCATTTTCACTTTGTTTTTTTTTTTTCTCTTTTGTTTTTGGTTTGGGGTTTTTTTTTTTTTGCTCTTGTTTCTTCTTTCTAATGATCCATTCTGTTGGTCATAATTCTTCTTTACAACTTGACTATTGTGTAAGGAACTCAAAATTATGCGGAAGTGAGTGTTGTAAACTAAAAATAAAAAATCTTAATTAAAAAAAATGATACACCACATTCCACATGCAACTAGGTGGTACAGTGACTGGAGCACTGGGCTTGGAGTCAGGAAAACCCGAGTTTGAATCCTGCCTTAACATTATTAGCTGTGTGACCCTGGGGAAGTCATTTAACCTCTCCAAGCCTCAGTTTCCTCATCTGTAAAATGAAGACAGTATCAGGACTTACCTCACAAGATCATTGTGAGGATCAAATGAGATGACATATGGAAACTTTGCAAACCTTAAATAGCTCCATAAATGCTAGCTATTATTAAGCGGCAACATTTTTTAACCAGTGTGGCAATTTCATATTTATGTCAACAATGGAAATTTAAAAGACATAATAGCATATAATTTTGACATTTAGCAACAGCACACAAACAAGAAGGACACCCATTTTGTTTTTCTTTTCCATACAATCAGAACATAACTTTATTCGTGTAAAACGTCTCCTTCAATTTGACTTTAATTTAACAAAGACACTTTCTCCTAGATCGCCTCCTCTTAGAGCCTTTCCATCTTTGGACATTCATGAAAACTTGGTTCTTCCCGAAAAGCACCTTGTCCCCAGCTCCCCTTTCCAGTGCTGGCTGCTCTTCTCCTTCCCACCAACACACTGGACCAGGAGGAGCAATTGGTATACTTGTTCTATTCTGTTCTGTTATTTCCAGAACCTTCTTCTGCTGCCATTGTTCAGTATCTTTCCCCCTTCAAAATTCACTCTTTTCTGTCTATCCAGATCCTTATTGCTATCATCTACCAGCCTCCAAGTCATACCAGCTGATGAAGTCAGAGTTGGGAAAGCTGGTTCATCAAATGTGAAAGAATTCACTTAGACCTTTTCTGTAGCCACTGGGAGCTTTATTGACGCAAAAGCAGCAGGCCTGAGATTTAGCAAGGAGCTAAACAAAGGCACTGATGTAGGGAGGGGGCCAGACTTATATAGACAAAAGGCTATACAGCCTGTAGGATGATTTTAGGGTTTCTTATGGGGGTTGGAGAGTTAGGGATAGGATAAGTCTTAGGGGGTAAGGACAACAACTGACACAAGATACAGGAGACTGGAAATTTTAGGACCCAGGGTGGGGCAGGAGACAAGGAATTCCATGGTCCAGGATAAGGGGGAAGTTATGTGGTAACTCAAGATAAGGGGAGGAGACTTTAGGGCACCTTTAGGGAGACTTTTAGGAGAGAAACTCATCCCTTAGGGTACCTTTGTATTAAGATACATTAGGGTGTCTCCAGGAAAAAGGCAATTTAGTCTTTAGGGCACTGTTTGCACCCACATCATTTCCCCACTCAACCACTAGACAGGGAGAATTCTTTTGGAAAAGGGGCAAAGGTCATTGTCTTCAGTAGCTGCTTCCTGCTGAAAAGGGGTGAAAAGTCTGTTTCAGGGGCCAAGGGTAGGTTGAGGAGGGATGGTGGGCATAGAGGTGCAGAATGCAGTGCCAACTGAGTCCAGGGTGGAGAGAGGCAAACCACTCAGGGACGTCAAGGGTAGGGGTTGGTAGCCTAAAAGCTGAAAGTGGAATTTCTGCAGGTGAGAAGACACAAAGCGAACCAGGAGGTTAAACAAGCATGGAAGAGCAAATAAACGAGCAAATGAAGGGAGAGAAATCATGATCCCCAGGAAGAGGTAGGGGGAGATACCAGGCAGGAGTGGATGTCTTGCATCTAAGAGACTGCCTGTAATGTCCTTCAAGTGCTCAAAGGATGAATTCCATGCAGAATTTCAGGGAATAGGGGGAGAGGTATGGGGAGTAAACTAGTGTCCTGGGAATGATGTTGACACACCCAATAATAGTGTACTCTGTCCTGCCCCACAGAGTTCCCTATTTGAATTAAGGTGTTAGATTTCCAGTCCTGAGGAAGCAGGCCTAACCCTAGGCATAGGATGGGAATCAGGAATCAGTGGGCTAGAAAAAGAGGTGGTTCAAGGTGGGGCCCAGAACCCAGCATAGCTAGAAAGCACACAGGCAAGTCCCCAAGGTGAGGGGCTTTAAGGCATAGTCTTCTCTGATCACTTTTCTGGCTAGTCTTGCCCAGCATCTTATCCCACATCTCACATCCTGCCTCCTGCTTGCTTCATCCGCCTCAGCATTCCTGTCTGCCTCACTATCCACCCAAATGCTTTTTTGAGAGAGGGACAAGGGAGCTGTCCCTGCCTGAGTGGGGGTGGGGAGGGGAGTAAAATGAAGCTGAAGCAGCATCCAGGGGATGAGGAGAGTGTGGAACAGGCATCCTTGCTGCATGACTATCTGCAGGTGGACAGCCAATAGCCTAGAAGACACAAATCTGACAGACGAGTTCAATATGCAGAGCCCAAATAGAAGGAACATTACCAGTGACAAAGAAAGCAACCAAGAGCCCTATGATGCTATTATTGACTTTTGACATACAGGATTTTCTGATCTTATTATTTTGTCAAGAGTTTCCACTCCAATTCCAATTCCTTTAGGAGGATCGGATGCTATTGAGGATCCAACTCCACGCATGTAAATATAAGTAACAACACTTTGCAGGTAGAAGATTTCTACCCTTGAGTTCAACAGTTATAGAGATGAATTTACTTATAAGAGACTGACTTTTACTCCAGTTATCATAAAAGACTTGGGAGGATCCGTAAGTAATTAACTCCAAAACAATGCATTTCAATAAGTTGTTTATAATAAAACATGTTTGAACCACAGAACACGCAGTATAAACAGATATTATTTCCACAATAGTAACAAACTTTGAATGAAATTGACTTTTTTATTAATGCAAAAGTATTCCATAAGTCACCTCTAAGAAACTGGCACTGAAATTCTTTTCTCCAAACAGTAGTTAATAAAATAACAGTTTATTTTATAAATATTGTAGTTAGCTTAAATGGAATTCTCTTTCTACCCTGCTGGATTTTGTTGCTAATATATAGAAATGCTAAGGAGTTATGTGAATTTATTTTATATCTTTCAACTTTGTTGATTTTATTAATTGTTCCAATTAATTTTAATTAGCTCTCTATGATTCTCCAAGTATACTATCACATCTGCAAAAGCAAAAATAAAATAAAATAAAATAAAATAACAGGTCCCTCAGTCAGTTGTACCAATACTCAATTATTCTAACATCATTTTGAAACATTTAAGGACCTTATTCCATACAGACATATGTCTAGTAACAGGCAGATAACTAGGCCAAATGCCCATTTATTAAGTTGTTTAAGATGTAAAAAGGAATATCATTTTAGGCTGAATAGCTCAGATCTTAAACACACACTTTATTATAGTAGGTCAGATGTATCCCAGCCTTAGTCTATGGGATAAGGATGCAACACTGTATGTGTACCTTTGTTTCACAAACTTCTTTTCCCTTTGTCTAATTATTCCCATATTCAGAAAGAATGCTCTATTCCATGGACTACACATTCAGATTGAAAAGAGCAAGATTTCACATACTTAGATTGTGCTTTCATCTTACGCTGACTACTTGCTTTGATTACAGAAATTTGCCGTAAAAGGGAAAGGCAAGGACATGAGTAGATAAAATACCACAGTTTTACAACCATGTAGTATCAATTCCATCTCATTGCCAGACTCAGGAATAGTCAGGTGGGAACCTTTTCAAAGGAACACAATGGGAAACGGAGTCAGGAGGATCCCATCTTAGATTGAGGCTAAGATTGTCCTCGCAATTTTTCCAGACACAGGCCTCCACCTGTAACAGTCACATCCTCTCTGAGTAGCTTGTGGCATTTCTCGCAGATGGTAGATTATGGACTATTGATTGTTGGTGAATTTTTAGGATCCACCAGATAGCTCAAAAACACAGTTCATTATGGTCCCAAGACTTCTACCTCAGTTGGTAAGTTTCACTAATCAAAAAAAAATTTTACTAGGACTTAGATCTCCAATTTTAAATCTGTCCTTGTGCAAAAGCCAATCACTAGGGATCATTTCTATATACTTGTGAATTCCCAGCATGCCAAGTTCCTTGTTTAGGAACTCCATAACTGAAACAAGCTCTTTGGCAAGCTTAGAAAATTAAGGATGGTGAGGGACCCCTGAGAAGGGGCTGCCTCATCTACCCCATCTATCCTTAGAGCTGCTGTGGGCTGTGCTTTTGACTAGCCCTGAGGACTGCTCTGAATGAGCAGAACCCTCCTTTCCATACAACACACACACACTGATCAATTACCAGCTTTAGGTTTTAGCATTAAAACATCACCAGCAATCTTATTATTTTCAAATTGTTTTAGCTGTCTCACAAACAATAAATTTCAGATGACATCAACTGCATTTCCAGATCATATAAAAATTATTGGTAGAAAGATGAATTGTCTTACCAAGTGCAGACGCAACTGGCTGGCCCCTGGGAGGTACTTTCAGGCTATTAACTTTTCACTTCTATGCCCATCCCTTAAAATTTAGAGTGGTACATTGAACCTTTCAGACCTACATTCAAGAGACTAGTGTCCTTTCTTAGGATATCTGAAGCATGAACCAATGACTCTGTTTCTCTGAAAGCACCTATTTAAGGCTGATCTAAGGACACATCGAACCTAGGAATGAAACTTAGAGAATTCACAGTAGGCTTGAATATAATTGTTATCAGTATAGTAGGCCTTTAAAATCACACAAAAAGATTTCACAAAACATTTCTTTGCAAAAAGTATTTCCCTTTCTAAAAAAAGCATACAATTTACTCTAATGTTAAAAGGAATAATCACTAAAACTTTCATAAAGTAAATTAGCTGGAAACCTTAAAGAATGGGATTTATCAAAACCAAGTTGGTGTAAAGTGTCTTTTAAGTATCACAGATCCCCAAAGTACCATAAAACCAAAATTCTCAATAATTACAAATCCCTAAGTACCAAAGGGAATTTACCTTGGGGAGGAAGTTCAGTTTTCTTTTTTTCCCCTAAATCAAGGACATACCCAGTTAAACTAGCCTTATCACAATAACAAAGTTTACCAGGCCTTTTAAAAACTTACTCAGTAGGAATTCCACTACACAGAAGACTTACACAGGGTTGATAAGAATTTATGACTAGATGGCTCCAAAAATTCTTGTTTTAGTTAACAACCTCAATTAAGTACAATTCTTAATCTAAAAACATCTACATTATAAGAGGAATTGCTTTTCTAACAAACATAGGTAATATACAATGTTAACCAAGTTTCACAATATAAGAAAATTTAGAAAAATAACCATGCCACAAGCAACTATCATGTATTTAAAACTTGGAACAGGACCAATTAATTACCAGCTTAGTTGGATGGGCAAATCAAATCTGGATTCATAATCACTAGTGGTAACATTTTAATTTCTAAGACCCCAAAACTCTTAGCACTTTAAAAGAAAAGATTATTATCTATAAACGCACATTTTTTGAAGACGTGGTGACACTTCCAAGTTCCAGATAATTTTCACTTCCTTGGGCTGGTGCAGGGACCCCCAAAGAGACCCACAGGGCACAGAAAGCCTGAAACCGGGGTACAGGGACCCCCAAAGAAAAACCAGGGTGCAGGGAGAACAAGACAGGGTTAAAAAGTCTGCTCAAGCAGAGCAAGGTGCCTTTTCTGTAAGTTTTGGAGTTTGTTTAGAAATTCCCTTCACAAATTACTTTTCCAGATTATATTGAGGTCAGGCTGTGATACAATGGAACACTTAGACACTTTTATTTAAAGATCTCCTTCCCGAATTTCCCTCCTAGCAGCGTCTCAGGACAGAGGGGAGAAAGAAAAATGACCGACCCAGGGCAAAGGCATCCCCTTATACCAGGGTCCATAGTCTGCCTGACCACCCAGAAGTCAGTGGAGCTTCAGACGCCGCTGGCAGTGTCTGGGCACTCCAGGGGTCTCATTGCTAGGAAGACAGTGGGAGCAGAAAGGTCTGGGGAAGAGAACAAAGAAAAGGGTGCTTACCTGTTATCCCAGTAGCTAGGGGAAGATCATTGGAGTTCAATTAATATTTGGACTCACAGGTTTCAGCATCAAAACACTGATGAGGTCAGAGTTGGGAGAGCTGGCTAATCAAATGTGAAAGAACTCACTTAGACCTTCTCTGTAGCCATTGGGAGCTTTACTGTCACAAAAGCAGCAGGCCTGAGATTTAGCAAGGAGCTAAACAAAGGCACTGATGTAGGGAAGGGGCCATATAGACAAAAGGCTATATACAGCCTGTAGGATGATTTTAGGGTTTCTTATGGGGGTTGGAGATTTAGGGATAGGAAAAGTCTTAGGGGATAAGGACAACAACTGACACAAGATAAGGGAGACTGGAAATTTTGGGACCCAGGGTGGGACAGGAAACAAGGAATTTCATGGTCCAGGATAAGGGGGAAGTTATGTGGTAACTCAAGATAAGGGGAGGAGACTTTAGGGCACCTTTAGGGAGACTTTTAGGAGAGAAACTCATCCCTTAGGGTACCTTTGTATTAAGATACATTAGGGTGTCTCCAGGAAAAAGGCAATTTTGTCCTTAGGGCACTGTTTGCACTCACATCACCAGCCTCTTGAGTCATCAGCAAGCACTTATTGAGAACCTACTATGTGCTAGGCACTGTGCTAAGCAATGGGGACACGGAGGAAGGCCAAAAAAAACCCTCCAAAACCCGTCCTTGTTTTCAAGGAACTCACAGTCAACTATGTACAAACAAGATATAAGGAAGATACATTGGAAATAATCTCAGAAGGAAGGTACTAAGATTAAAAGGGACTGGGAAAGGTTCTTGCAGAAGGTGAGACTTTTACCTGAGACTTGAAGGAAGTCAGGGAAGTTACTGATGGGGCAAAGGGACCTCTAAAAGCCCCTGAACTTTCCCACACGGGAGTAAGACCACGTCTTTGCCTTGAACTTTCCATACTGGTGTTTTGCCTGGTGTTTAATTTCTAAGACCCAATACTCTTAGCACTTTAAAAGAAAAGATTATTATCTATAAAGGCACATTTTTTGATACTCAATAATCCTTTTAACTGTCCTTTCATTGTGGCCCCATCACTTAACTCTTTGCATTGTCTGCATCTGGCCTACCCCAGACTACCTGCCACTCCTTAACCCCACCCATATCTTCCCAATATGTATAAAACTTTTCTGTATAAAACTACCAATCCTACCCCGCATTAAATTGCACAGACTCCCTAAGAATCTTGCCTGTTTCTATTGGTGACAGATTTACTAGAAATCTTGCCCATCCAACCAGTGTCCAAATAAAACCTCACTACTCTGACTGAAAGAAGGCTTAAGTAGTCAAATCCTTTCAAGGCAGAACTGCCCAGCACCCCAAACTGCAACATTATGAGGTTGCTATGTCATGAAGGTAGAATCAGTGGGACGCGGCAACTGATTGGTTATTCAAATGGTGGTGGTGAGAGAGAAGGTATCAAGAATGACCCCTAGGTTTTGAGCTTGGGTGACTGGGAACATGGCGGTACCCTAGGCAGTAAGAGGAAAATTAAGAATTGGGGAGGGTTTGGGAAGGAAATATAATGAGTTAAGTTTTCAACATGTTGAGTTTAAGATGTTTATGGGATATACAGTCAGAAATGTCCATTAGGTAGTTGGAGATGAGAAACTGGAGATCAGCAGGGAGGTTACAGTTGACCTAGTAGATTTGAGAATCATTAGCATAGAGATGGTCATTGAATTCTTAGGAGCTGATGGGATCACCAAGTGAAAGAGTATAAATGGAAAAGAAAAGAGAGCCCTGGACAGAGACCTACAGGACACCCATAGTTAACAGGTGTGACCTGGATGAAGATCTAGCAAAGATGAATTAGAAGAAGTGGTCAGACAATTAGGAGAACTAGGAAAGACTGTTGTCATTAAATCCTAGAAAGAAGAGTTCTTCCCTCTTCTTGTACTATCTTCAGCTTTTGGCAATACTGACTATCCCTTCCTCCTAGGCTTCCTTGGCTTCTCCCCTTGGCTCTCACCTTTTCCTTCTACTTGTCTTCCTACTCTTCTTGGTCTAATTTTCTGGATCACTATCCATCATCAGCCTGCTAAGAGTGGGCACCTCCCAAAGCTCTGTCCCGGATCTTCTCTTTTTTATTTACATTTTCTCGATTGGTGTCCTTATCTAGACCCTTGGGATTCCTCTTTTCTTTTTTTTTAAAAGAACTTCAGTCCAAGACTACTCTTGTTTTGAGCAGGGGAACCAACCAAGTGGAGATGCATCCTGACAATTGCTTCCATAGATGTTGCAGCCCCTGCCTCCCTGAATGAATGAATAAACAAATGAATCAAAAAGCATTGATAAGGGGTAGCTGGGTGGCACAGCGAGTAGAGCACCAGCCCTGGAGTCAGGAGGGCCTGAGTTCAAATTTGGCCTCAGATACCTAACACACTTATTAGCTGTGTGACCTTGGGCAAGTCACTTAACCCCAATTGCCCTGCCTTCCCCCCTCCAAAAAAACCATCATCGATAAGTTTTTACTTATCAGGCACTAGGGGTACAAATACAAAAGATAGTAGCTATATTCAGGGAATAGGGAGAGATAATCTACAAAGAGGGATGGTAGCTAGGGATGAGCTTTTCAGGCTAAGAAGTCACAGGGATAGCAAATGGAGTCAAAGGGCATTTTCCAGGAGTGATAATAATGATATGATTATTTCTTCCAGAGCTAGAGATGGAAAGAAGGGGGTGGTGTTGAAGAAATTCATCTGGCAACATGTCACAGATATGCAGAGCATGTTGTGGCAGGTCTGGGTCCCCCTAGTTGGAGAATTCTCCTCAGTCAGAAGCTCAGGGTCCAGGTCAAGACTGGGAAAGCCACGTTGGAGGCTCCAGGTAACATGGCCCAAGAGCAAGTCCTTGGTCCCATCGAGTCATTCAACATAAGAAACATATAGGTTTAAAAATTTTCTTTTCTATTTTATTTTCACTTCAGAATTTTCTCCCTCCTCCCCCACTCACCAAGAAAGCAAGAAAACTAAAACTGGGTTATAAACATGTATAGTTAAGCAAAATAAATTTCCACATTGGCCATGTCCAAAAAGAAAAGAGTACTTAATTTGCACTCTGAATTCATTTGGGTCATATGTTTTATTGGGAATCTTTTGGGGTTGTGGTTGGTCATTACTTGTGTTGGTCAGTTTTTAATCTTTCAAGGTTGAAAAACATCTGTTTTTATCTATGAAAATGACTCTAAAGAAGAGAGATTACCATTTGCTTTATTATGCCGTGGCCCAGCTCTCCAAAACCAATATTCTAACCATGCTGTCTCCCTCCCATTCTTTTCCCTTTCCAACTTCCCTTTATGCTGTCTTCACACTAGAAAGTAAGTTTCTTGAGGGCAGAAACTATGTTGCTTGTATTTTGATTTCCAGCACTTTGTACAATGCCTGATATAGTAAATGCTCAATAAATACTTTC
Source organism: Trichosurus vulpecula (assembly GCF_011100635.1). Taxonomy (NCBI): domain Eukaryota; kingdom Metazoa; phylum Chordata; class Mammalia; order Diprotodontia; family Phalangeridae; genus Trichosurus; species Trichosurus vulpecula. Next base: position 66,262,318 of record NC_050574.1, on the reverse strand, counting down.
TCTCTCTCTGCCGGTCTATGAACCACTGGGCCCTTCCATCTGACTTGCTGCTGAAACCTCTGATGATGATGATGATTTTTTTTGCAGGGGGGAAGACAGGGCAATTGGGATTAAGTGACTTGCCCAAGGTCACACAGCTAGTAAGGGTGTCAAGTGTTTGAGGTCACATTTGAACTGAGGTCCTCTTGACTGCAGGGCCCATGCTCTACTCACTGTGCCACCTAGCTGCCCCTCTGATGATGATTATTATTAGGAGTGGAGCAGCTAGGCGACTCAGTGGATAGAGCACTGGGCTTGGAAATGAGCAGGCTCATGTTCATGAGTTCAAATCTGGCCTCAGACACTTATTATCTGTGTGACAAGTCACTTAACCCTGTTTGCCTCAGTTTACTCATCTGTAAAATGAGCTGGAGAAGGAAATGGCAAACTGCTCCAGGATCTTTGCCAGGAAAACCCCAAATGGGGTCACAGAATCAGACAATGAAACCACTGAACAACAAATTAGAGGGAGTATTATCTCCCCCCATTAGAATGGGAGCTGCTTGAGGGCAGGGCCTAACTTCTCTTTGTGTCCCTTGTGCTTAGCCAGGCACTTTGTACAAACTAAGTGCTTAATAAAAGCTTTTTTTCTCTCATTCATTCAGTATTGCTCCTTGTAGGCCTGGCTTTGTCATTCATTTACTTGGGTTGAGAAAGATATCTTTCTTTCCTTTATCTGTAGATTTTCCAGTTTCTGGGGTTGTTTCCTCTACAATAAAAGGAAGGGGCTGAATTTGAATCCTGGCTCAGTCACCACTTGTATGACCTTGGTCAGGGCCTCTGTTTCCCCATCAGTAAGATAGGGTTAGACTAGATGACATCTAAGGTCCCGTCCAGCTATGATTCTATGATCCTGAACTCCCAATCAGCAATCAACCAAGTATCCCTACTATGACTTAAAAGCTCTGTGAATGCTAGCTTTTATTATTAGGTGATGGTACTTTTAATGCTGGCACTATATGTAGCCAGTCAGAAATATAGGCAGAGTTGGGGAGAACCCAGCAGGCCAGGGTCAGGGAGTGCCACAGATGCCCAGATTTTCTGGTCTAGAATGTAGGATATACCCAGAGAAGTTCTTTTCCAGCTGAATGGAGCCATGTGGTTGAATGTCTAAGGACTCTGACCATTACTTCACCAGAGAAAAGTCTAACAAGTATTCCCTTCCCCCACTAGTGAATAGTCAACGTAGCTGGATTCAATGGAACCCGACCTTGTGACTGGGTGGGGGTGAGTGGACAGTCTTGGGCAGGGAAATACAGAGCTCATTATCATTTCAACTACCCCTCCCTCCTAGGGAAACTAGGCTCCTCCCCATAGTCTTATGGATCACCCCTTGCTGAGTCTGGTCTCTGGTTCTCTCCTTTAGCCAAGGCCACTCCCCCACCCAGTTACCATGGAAACATGGAGAATGATGTCACCCTGTGGGAAGAGCTCCGGAGATGGAGTCTGGGCAGTGTCTGGCTGCTGCCTTGCCAGCCAGATGTTGCATTCACATCTGGCAATGATTGGGTGGAGGAAGCAGAGCTCAAGCTCAGGATACTTTGGCTCTCACCCTCTGAGAATATCCACTTGCTATGAAAACTCAAGAAGAGGAAGGGAAAAGGGAGAAAGAGAAGAAGGATGGAGATTGGGAGCAGGGGGAATGGGCATGAGCAAACATGAGTGGTGAAGAGGATTGGAGAGGAGTGAAAATAGGGTGGGGAAGAGGGAGGGAGGACATAGAAATAAGAAAGGGAAAGGATGAAACTGGGGGGAAGGTGAAGAAGGGACAGAGGAAATGAAGAGCAGAGGACTGGGGATGCAGGGGTAGGTGGGATTGAAGAGGGTTTGGGGTGAGAGGTGCTCGACACCCCAAAGTACCGACATGCCAGGTCCTGCCGAAAGAATTCGACTCAAGCCTTCTCAGCCAAGGGAAGGGATAAAGTTTATTAAGAGTTAGCCAAATAAGCCTGCCCCGAGAGATCCCACCCCTTGCGACGCCTGTAAGGAAAGAGGGCCAGACCCATCTGAGCTAGATTGGTTCTGACCCACCTCATGGAGGCAAGATGGAGATTATATACACAAAGGTGGTGGGAGGGATTGAGGGATGGTCTGGGGTGACCAGAAGAGGGGTCTAGAGAGGGACTTAAGGATGAGGTCAGACTCCAGGGTGGGGGAAAATAGCTGAAGGCTATATGGAAATGACAGACCATAAAGGGCTAGGGTAACAGAGCTAGGGTATAGATATTTTGATCAGGATTAAGGATGGGAAACAGGATTAAGGGTGGGAAACAGCTGGACAATAGAGGACTGGGCAAGGTAGGCATTTGGGCTTAATGGTTATAGCCTCAGGCCAAGGCCAGGTCGAGTGGCAAGATTCAAGGAGAGTTCAAGAGTTCAAGGGGTTCCTAGAGACTGTGCCCTCATCATTCCCCCCTCAAACAAATGGGACCCAAATTCTTTTGGAGTCAGGGACGAAGGTCTCAGCTTCTGGAATTGCTTCCTGCTGACAAGGGGCGTAGAGCTGGCTTGATGGGTCCAGTTCAAGGGGTGCACAGTCATCTGGAAGTTGATGGCTTGGAGACTGGAGGAGACAAACCTGGCAAGGAAGTTAAGCAAACAACAAAACAGACAGTACAGGAGTACAGAGAAAGGACAATATCCCTGGTGGGAATTAAAGATGACTATTTCATACCTAGCTCCCCTAACCACTTGTTCTGCTTTGGGGTTCAGGAGTGTGTAGCACATCCAAATTAGGTCGGGGATATCTAAGAGCAAGGTTTGATGTTTGGTGAGCCTGTGGTTAGCCAGGCACTGGTGGCCCTCTGCTTCCAGGGTGCTCTGGCAAGGCAGAGCTTCTAGGGGCTGGTCTGCTAGAGGCTTAGAAGCTTCCTCAATTGGAATAGCTGTAGCAGCCAGAGAATCTAATTGTTTTGGAAAACAGGGGTCAGATCCTAAGGACTGGATTAGAATTCCCAAAGCCTGTCCTTCCTTCAGCAGAGTGAGTGAAAGGTTTTTCTAGATTAGGTAAAGCTAATGCTGGAGTGGTGGTCAGTTTAGTTTTCAAAGTCCCAAAAGTTTGTGCTGGGTAGGGGCCCCACTCTAGAGAGAGTGAGTCAGGGCCTTGAGTGGCAATTAATGGTTGCAGTCCCTCCCAAGCCTTGGGTTTAATTGGATATTGAAGGCAATGGAGGGAAACTATGGCTGGGGTGGCAGAAGTAGCTTGCCCAGGAATTCCCTGATCCCAAACAATTGGCTCAACCCTCTCCCACGCCTCTGGGGGAACATGGGGAGGTCTGGGAAACAGAGGGAAAAGGGAGTTATGAGGTTTAACTATAGAAAATTGGCTTCCCAATTTCACCATCAGGTCCCTTCCCCAAAAGGGGGCAGGGCCAGAGAAGGAGTGTTCAGACAACAGATCCTTGATGCCCATGACCTGATGGGTCGAGGGGCATGTGGGGCCAGAGCAATTAGTTAAAACAAGAGAACATAGCCGTGATAAAGTGGGTAACCTTACCTTCTGCCTCGATTTTGCCCAGGGCTCCTCGAGAGAGGTGGAGAAAGTGGGAGCACGGCCAAGCCCCAGGCTTTCCCCTCCTTCCGAGTCTTGAGAAGACTGGAGGACAGGGTGCTGGGAGGAGGCTCTACCACTTTTCCAGCCTCGGGGACACCTCCAATGTCCCTCCTGGTTACATGCTGCGCAAGGTCCTAGAGGCCTGGATCCTGGAGGCTTCTTCCAGGGGGGCGCCCTAGAGGGGCACTCCTTAGACCAGTGACCCTCCTTGTTGCATCGAAAGCAGGTTTCCCCTTTGCCAAAGTTGCCAGAAGCACCCTCCGGCAATCTCCTGGCCATGGCAGCCGCCAAGAATTGGGCATGTTCTCTGTCTCTGGCTTTTTCCTCTGCCTGGACTAAGCCTCTATTATTGAACACTCCGAATGCTGTCTCCAGTAATTGGGCCTGAGGTGTTTGGGGTCCCATTGCCAATTTCTGCAGTTTCCTCCTAATATCTGGGGCAGACTGATTAATGAAATACATGTTAAGTATTGCCGCCCCTTCAATAGAATCAGGATCCAAATTTGTATACTTCTTAATAGCTTCTACTAGCCGGGCTTCGAAAAGGATAAGGTTTTCTTTTTCTCCCTGAGTAATCTCCCTAATTTTTTGAAAATTTATTTGCTTTTGAAATACAGTTCTTAGGCCTTCTAACAGGCAAATTACCATATGGTCTCTCTTTTCTCTATCCTCACTCCTTTGATAATTCCATCCTGGGTCACTAGTGGGAACAGCAGCTGTTCCTGGGGGATATTTTATGGGGTTATTGCTAGCCAAACTGTCCCCAAATTTTTGAGCGTGTTCCCATATTCTCCTCTTCTCCTCAGTGGTACAACAGGTAGAGAAGAGGATATGCAAATCACACCAAGAAAGTTCAAATTGCAGGGACAGATCCCTAAAACCCTCAGTAAACTTAGTGGGATCTTCTGAGTATCTCCCCAGTTTTTCTTTAATTTGGATGAGATCTGAAATGGAGAATGGAACATGCAATCTCCTTGTCCCAGCAGGGGAGGCAGGCATTTCCCTCAGGGGAAAAAGCCTTGAAGGCACTGTGGGACCTGGAGCTTGGGGCTGAGGTAGATTAGACTGCAAGGCCAGGGCATCTGCCTGGCAAGGGAGATCAGCTAGTACCTGAGGAGGGGTAGAGGTCAGAGGGGAAGATACCCCAGAAACCCAAGTGGGTGCTACCTCAGAGAGAGGGGCTAGGGGAGGAGATATTGCCGTGGCGGCAGGGCCTGAGGCTGGAACCTGAGTAGGAATTGCCTTGGGGGTAGGGCCCATGGTGATAGATGTTGCAGGGCCTGCAGTAGAGGCAGGGCATGGGGTCCCTTCGGCTGGAAATTCCTTCCTCCTTAGTAAAGGAGAAGTTAGGAGTAATTGTCGGGAGATAAACAAAATAAAACAAGAAAACAAAATATACAGAAGGTACCTGAAACTTTCCCAAATTCCCAGCGCCGAAACAATTGAAAGGATCTGGCACATGCTTCCGGATGGGTCATCCGTCCATGTCCTTCGACATGACCACCGGACCGAGAAACACCTGATAGCGTCAGGTTGACCACGACAGCCTGGCTGTCTGACTCACTGAGACCATTGGACCAAGCTGTCTAACTGGACCGAGAACCACCTGATAGCGTCAGGTTGACCAGGACAGCATGACTGTCCGACTCACTGAGACCACTGGACCAAGCTGTCCGACCCACTGGCACCTTGCTGAGGTCAGGCCCGAGAAGCACATCCAAAATGTTTGGAGAGCGAGGAGGGGGATTGGGAGAGGGGGAGGCTCACATACCTTCAGTCTTGGCTGGAGAAGAACTTGAGATTAGCAGTGCTTCCCGGTTCAGGGAACCATAAATGATGAGGGTTTGGGGTGAGAGGTGCTCGACACCCCAAAGTACCGACACGCCGGGTCCTGCCGAAAGAATTCGACTCAAGCCTTCTCAGCCAAGGGAAGGGATAAAGTTTATTAAGAGTTAGCCAAATAAGCCTGCCCCGAGAGATCCCACCCCTTGCGACGCCTGTAAGGAAAGAGGGCCAGACCCATCTGAGCTAGATTGGTTCTGACCCACCTCATGGAGGCAAGATGGAGATTATATACACAAAGGTTGTGGGAGGGATTGAGGGGTGGTCTGGGGTGACCAGAAGAGGGGTCTAGAGAGGGACTTAAGGATGAGGTCAGACTCCAGGGTGGGGGAAAATAGCTGAAGGCTATATGGAAATGACAGACCATAAAGGGCTAGGGTAACAGAGCTAGGGTATAGATATTTTGATCAGGATTAAGGATGGGAAACAGGATTAAGGGTGGGAAACAGCTGGACAATAGAGGACTGGGCAAGGTAGGCATTTGGGCTTAATGGTTATAGCCTCAGGCCAAGGCCAGGTCGAGTGGCAAGATTCAAGGAGAGTTCAAGGGTTCAAGGGGTTCCTAGAGACTGTGCCCTCATCAGGATGAGGTGTGGTCTACCAGGAAGAACAAGCTTGATTCCCCAGCCCAGACCTTGCCCCGGGGAAGGAAAAAGCAGATAAATTCTGTCGATTTAACAGATCCATATCTGTTAAACATGCTTCACAGAGGTAGAAGGTCACTCAGCCTGGTAGAGCTAGAATTAGAACCAATTCCTTGGACAAATTTTCCACCTTGGTAAGGCCAGGACTTAAGTCAGGAGGTGGTAGGTACCATGGAGAGTTCAGCGATCCCTTTTGCCCCCTGAAATACCCTGCTCAGCTTTCCACAGGAAGAATCAGAGCTCTAGAGCTGGAAAGGACTTTTGAGGTCTTCTAGTCTGCCCCCCTCCCCCATTTTACAGATCAAGACACTGAGCTCCAGAGAGGTTCCAGTTAACATCTATCAAGCATATAGTGTGTCCTCACAGATTCAAAGATGAGGAAGCCAAAGGAGGACTGAATGGGGTATGGCCAACAAGGACAAATGTTGCAGAAGACATCCAGGAGAAGAAAGACTATTGAGGGGAGACTGCTGGATTTGGCCATTAGAAAGCCATTGGGAACGTTGGACAGAGCAGTTTCAGTGGCAAAGGAAGGCAGCCTAGAGGGCCCGAGGAGAATGAGTGGTGAGGAGGAGGCTCCCTCATCTTCCCAGAGTTTGTTGAGGATGGAATGGGGTTTAGGGGGTAGGAACAGTGAGATAAGACAGAAGAGGTGGGGTCTGCAGAATGGGTCTGAGGAAGAAAGGCGAACTTCGAGCCAATTGCAGAAGGGATTGGGTCTACAGGGTCTTCACCACCTCCAAGTTACCTTTCTGCTTAAGAGGGGAGGATTTAGAAATGGGAGAGGTACAGGCCAAGGCATATCTGTACAGAGCATGGGCAAAGTGGAGAAGGGGCGCGGGTCTCCATCCTCATCTCGGCAGCCCGAGATCTCTCGCTGTGGGGCTCGGGAGTTTTGGGTACCCAAGAGTTCTTAACCACCCCTCCACCCCCGCCGCCCATTGCCCAGTGGCAGGATGGGCCCAGCCCATTTCCTCACGCAGTCCGGGCAGCCCGGAGCCAGGAGAGAGGGCAGAGGAGAGAAAGCAGCGATCGGGCTGGCCAGGCAGCGGAGGAGAGCTGGTTTGGCCTGCCCTGGGGCAGGGGGCGGGGTCGAGGCACAAGGTGCTGATAGAGGGGGCCTGACGCAGGTGTGCTGGGGTGGGGGCGGGCGAAGCAGACGCCCCCGCTCCCTTTTCTACAGCCTGGGGCATTGGCCTGGGGGGGATGGGGAGGGGTGGGGAACCAGAGGAGCTCTGTCCCTTACCCTCCCCCAGCCTGGCCGCTTCTCCCCAACCCAGCCCTCTCTCCCCAGCTTGCTGCCCGCAGTCCCCGCCCGCTTGCCAGGGTCTTCCTATTTCGGGAGCCTGTCTCCCGGGCTTTCTTTCCATCATGTGATTAGGAGGGCTATTTAAAGAGACAGCACAGGCAGGCGACTCAGAGCCGGGAACCTTTCTGCATCCTTTCTCTTCTCCCCCGCCCGCCTGCCTGCCTGCGGCTAACCCAGCCCAGCCCAGCCCCTCTCAGCTCGGTGTAGCTCAGCGCGGCGCAGCCCAGCAGATCCGGACCCAGCGCCTTTCAGCGCATCCCCAGTCCAGCCCAGCCCGACCTCGCCTCCTCTAGCCTAGCACCATGGTAGATGCTTTCGTTGGCACCTGGAAGCTGGTTGACAGCAAGAACTTCGATGAGTACATGAAGTCCCTTGGTGAGCTGGGAGGGAGCGGCTGCGGGGCTCCTCTGCCAAGGGGAGGCTCCCGGCTCCATCCTCCGGGGCTGTCTGGGACAGGGGATCAGGCCGAGAGAGGAGCGGCTGGGGCAGGCTGAACGAGCAGCCCCAGCAGCAGAGGTTCCCAGGTCCCCTGGGAGGTCGGGATTCCTTGGAGGATAGGAGGGGATGCACCAAGGAGTGGGGTGGAGGAATATCGGGTTGCAGGGCTGGGAGAAGGGAGATATGGGCCGCTGCAATATAGGTGGCTGGATTGATGGGGCCCCACCTTTCCCCCATTGAACCCTGCGCAAAGAAGATATGTCTTGTTGTATTGGGTGGGAGGGAGACATACTTAGGGGGAAGAATTGTCCAAGGGTATATAGGGGATATGCTTAAGGTCTGGGGAGGGGGAGGATGTCTAGGTGGGGAGAAGGAAGAGAAGGTGGGGTGTACTCTAGGGTGGGGATGCAGAGGGAATGTGGCCAATGGCTGGCGGGTGTGTATGTATATGTGTGTGTGTGTGTGTGTGTACACACGACAGGCGTGCCCAAGTGTATGGATCTGTCCAGCTGTGCTGACGTTCTTACCCACCCATGCCTCACTCTACAGGCTGAATTAGGGGAAGGTCGTCCTTAAGAGTCCCAGGCTTGTCGCCAAACCCAGATACCCTCATAGGTCACCCAGAAGGGTTCTCCTTGAGCACTGACTGCTTCCAGGCCTGACCTTGTCGGGTGGACTGCATGTGCCTGGGTTAATCATTGGCATTGAGTGCCTGCCTAAGAGGGGCATAAAACTTGCCAGCTATATGTGTCCGTGCCACTGCCAAGAACTTCTTCTAGTGGGGGGTGGTGACAGCTATCCTTTTCTGTAGGGATAGTGCCTGGGATAATAAGCAAGGTCAAGGCTGGTTGCCCACTGGGAAGAGGAGAGGTGGGGCAGGGGGGTAGCTGGGAGGCAGGAAGGATTCATGGGCTATGTATTTATGTTCCAGTAATCCTCCAGCTGTCTCCTAACCCAGCCCTGAACCCCTCATGGTGTTTTCCCCAGGCTATGGAAGGCAGAAAATTCTATATTATTCCAACTATATTAAGGCTAACTTCCCTAGTTCTCAGCTGTAGGGAGGCTCAGGAGCCTCGCCTGGGGACATCAGAGGTCAAAGCCTAGAATGACCTTGGTTAGGACCCTGGACTATACAGCACCAAAGTCTGGAATCTGGAGTTTTCTGGAAGGGAAGTGACCAATTCTAGCACCTGTCTCTCCCCTTAACCCCCTCCCGAACTAGGAGCTCAAGGATGGGATTAAGGGCTGTGCTCCTTATGCCAGAGCTCTTACCTTTATCTGTGTTGTCTTAGGCTACACATAGGAAGGATACACTGACCCACTCTTATAGGTCCTTTTCCTCTCTGCTGGGGGGACCTGGCCCAGCGACCCAGAGATTCCCTCATTCAGCTCTTTCCCCTCACCTATGGACACATCAGGCCCTTTCTAGGAGCAGGTAACCTGTCTTTGGTACTGAGGATAGTGGGATAGAAGGGAGACAGACGTGAGGGACAAAGAATTCAGTCACTTCAGTTCAAATATGGGGGTGTACCATCTCCTGTCAGTCCTGATAGACCCTCTGGAAAGTAGTTAGAGCAGAACTCTCTACATTTCCTCTATATTTGCCTGGCTTTCCCAGTTGGTAGGAAGGGGGCGGCATTCCTCAGGCTCCTCAGGCCCCACCTTTGGACAGCTCCCTGTGCTAGAGGGACAGGCTTCTACCCAGCCCCCTCTGCCTTCGTACAGATGAAGAAGGAGGCCCTCTGATTCTCACCCTCCAAGTCAATTACTTTGGTCTCCAGGTAGTGAGGGCTTTTGGTCTCTTCCTCCTGGTCACTGTATTTTGCCCCATCCAAGCCCAATTTGTGGCTGCTCAGACACCTCACTGGGCACAGAGCCTCACCAGAGCTGTACTGGGAAGACGGGCATGGTCCTGCACTGCCAAAAGGAATTGCTATCATTACCCAGCCCACAACCAGGCTCAGGGCTCTCACCACTTGTTCCATGAAGCTGGGAAGTGAACCAGAAGGAAAAGAATAGGGAAGAGTGTTAATTTTCTGGGAAATTCTCAGAAGTTGGACTGCAGCTTTAAAAAGTACTTTATAACACAGATCTTCCATTTCACAGGGAGTAATAGAGTCTCATGGGTGCTTTTTTGTATGTTTGTGTGGGGGGAGGTTCAGGTCTGGGATTTCATCAGCACTGGGAAATTCCTTTGTGGAAACTTCCTCATCATAAGACAGATAGTATATGCCAGAGGCAGGATGTGAACCCACATCTTCCTGATTCTAAGGCCAGCCCTCTTTATGAGGCCATTTGAGAGAGGGGAATTTTTTTTTGAGGCAATCAGAGTTAAATGACTTACCTAGGGTCACACAGCTAGTGTCTGAAGCTGGATTTGAACTCAGGTCCTCCTGATTCCAGGATTGGTGTGCTATCCATTTCACCACCTAGCTGCCCCCAGGGAGTGGGAAACTGAATTAAACTTTGGAAAAAGGCAGTTTGGGGCCTCATATCCTCTAGTCCAGCATTTTCTGGCAGGAACATGCTTATTTCAGAAGGCTTGCTAGGTCTAAAGGGTTCTTGCCTCAGGTTTACAGTGGAGCTTCCTCCCTTTTGCCTACCCAGTGTGTCCAAAGCCCACCCCTGAGATCCTCAGCCCAAGTGCTGGGGACTAAACCCTCCCTTCTTCCCACTCTGACTCCAGCATTAGTCCCACTGAATCTTTCCAAGGCCTGGGCCTACATTCAGAGGCCCTGACTCTCCACCTGCTTTGTGTAGGATAGGGAAAAGAACACTGAGCTAAGATTTAGGACACCAGAGTTCTATTGTGAAGATCTGCCATGGTTTCATTGGGCTGGGGGGGTGTCACTTCTCCCACTAGATCTTAGTGCTTCCCCTTTTCTGGACAGACCTGGAGTCAGGAAGACCTGAGTTCAAATCTGGCCTCAGACACTCATTAGCTGTGTGACCCTGAACAAATCATTTAACCTGGCTGCCTTAGTTTCCACACCTGCAAAATGGTGATAAAAATCACAGAGTTGCTATGAGAATGAAATGAGATATTAATAGTGCTTAGCACATTGCCTGGCCTAGGGCCTGCTACCTAAATGCTAGCTGTCATTACATTATTGTTAATAGTAATAATAAAATGAGATTTGGGCAAGATGCCCTCTCATGCCCCTTCCAGGTCCTGAGTGCAGTTTTCCAAGTTGAACCATATTGCAGGGGAAATAAATCACCTAAACTTCCTATCAGATGCCCACTGTGCCCTCTGAAACCCTGGCACATTGGTGGATGGTAGGACAGACTCAAGGGTGGGGACTCCTACCCCTGGAGTAATACAATGACTCACCTTGATCTAATTAGCGCTTTAGGGTTTGCAAATCACTTTCTTCATAACAGCCCCATGAGGTAGGTGGCACTAGAACTGTTAACCCCCTTTTATAGATGAGGAAAGTGAGGCTCTGGGACTTTGCGACTTTGCTCAGTCACACTGCTATTCAGTGCCAGCCCTTTCCAATTGAAAAGACAGTGAGACAGAGGGAGGTGTCAGGTGTGTGTGTGTGTGTGTGTGTGTGTGTGTGTGTGTGTGTGTGTGTGTGTGTTTCTAGTCACTAACTTTTCAAGAAGCAAGGACCTTTTGTAGTAAAAGTTTAGTGGACCAGGAAGCTTTTCCACCAGGTAGTCAGCAGTTTGGGAAACACTACTCTGGAGTGCTCTGAGCCTAGAGACCCATTCTCGGCTCTGACGCTAAACTGGGTGAACTTGAGGGAAGCACTTACCACATCATCGATCCCATAGAGCAGTTATAATGCCCACTCCACCTGTCTCACAAAGCTGTCTGTTACAGGGACCAATTGAAGCACTGTGGTCTAATGGCTAATGCTAGACGAAAGATGACATTAGCTGATTGTGTGACCTGGGGCAGTCATTTCACTTCTCCCTCAGCTTCCACATCTGTAAAAGGAAGATGATGCTTTTAGTACCTACCTCACAGGGCTGTGTGAGGCACAGATGATGGATATAAAGCATGTTATATAAATGTCAGATCTTATTATGAAGACCCGGCTTTGAAAAATTTTAAATCCTCTGTCACTATTCTGACTCATCAGAAAGCAGAATGACCCCAGTCCTACTCTCCCAAATCCAGCTGGGGGCTCCTGCTCAGATTCAGAAGTGGAGATCCCACTCTGTCTAGCCATCTAGTCCCCTGTAGTCCCCAAGTAAAGGCAAAGAATACTGTGGGTGTGGTGAGGTGGCCCCATCCTATGGTCATTAGAATGGGTTCCTTCTCTGGACTGCATCTCTGAAGGGCTCCTGGGAGTGAAGGTTGGGGGGTGGGGAGGATCTGGAGAAGTAAGTAGTAGCAGGAGGGCAGCTACTCAGGGAGCCACTTTGTTTCTGGTTGGGGGAGTTCCAGATACAGAACATTAGGGAAGCAGTGCACAGCGCCCCCAGCCGGAAAGAGTGGGTACTTCAGCATATCGGAAAGAACACCCCTAGCTTCTCGTCTGAGCTTTGACGCTAATTGGGTTTGTGTGCTTTTGGGTAAGATGCTTAGCATTCCTGGACATCTGGGACTTCATCTTTGAAATGAGGATAGCACTCACCCTTTTGATCTTACCGGTATTGTAAGGATTTTTAAAAAAAGGGATATGAAAGTGCTTTCATGGAGTTATAAAGGAGGAAGAGATTAAAGGGTTACAGACAGAGCTGGAAGAGGCTTCAGAGGATATCTAGTACAATTCTCTCAATTTATGGCTGAGGAATTTAGACCCAGGATGGTGAAGTATATTGTCCAAAGTGATACAACTAGTCTGTGGTCACAGGGTCAGGATTCAAACCCAAGTCTCTTGTTCCACTGGTAAATATTGTTATTAGTGTGGGGTTAGTGTTATGAGATCACACCCCTCCTCAATTTGGTTTTTGGTGAAGACTCAGAGAAGGTTGACTGCCTCTCTACCCAAGGAATTTCACATTCCTGTCCCTGTGATTAGAGTTGGTGTCCAAAAATTTTAAGTCCAGAGTCACTGATTCTGGTCTGCTGTGTAACCCAAGGCAGGGGAGTAAGGGTTGCAAGCCTGTTTAGTCCCTCATTCTTTGGACTTACATTTTCCCCAGGGCTAGAAAATGGGTAAAAAGCTACAGGCTCTTCCCTGCCCAACAGCCTTGAGTGCCCTTTGGTGAAGCTGGAGCCCTTTCCTTCCCTCACCAATTCCCCCCCTCTCTTCCCACTCCTGCAGGTGTTGGCTTTGCCACAAGGCAGGTGGCCAACATGACCAAGCCCACCACCATCATTGAGCTCAGCGGGGACACCATCACTCTCAAGACTCATAGCACTTTCAAGAACACCGAGATTTCCTTCAAGCTGGGAGTAGAGTTTGATGAGACAACGCCTGATGATAGGAAGGTCAAGGTAAGCCAGGCAGCAGGGACATGGCCAGGCATCTCTAGCCAGCCTGGCTCTCAAATGCCCTCTTCCCAAAAAGTATCAATCCTTGGTTCCAGGAACTTGTTTGGGAAAAGAAAAAAGCAGGTGATGAAGTGCTGTAGAGGAAGAGAGTTTTGGACTTGAATCAGAGCGGGAGACCTGGCTTTAACCCTGGACCAGTCCACTTATCAGCGGTGTGACCTTGAACAAGTCACTTGTTCCTAAGCTTGTTCCCTCATCTGTAAAATGGGCATAAATAATACAGCTGCCCTGTTTACCTTACAGCGATTATGTTAATAATGTATAGAAAGGAATTTTAACTGAAACATGCTACAGAAATGTGAAGAGGCCCCACCTGGGAAGTAGCTTCCATGGAGTACCAGGAAGAAGCTGTGGGTCCCATGGTTAGCAGAATTCTATTCAGTTTGCTCCCATCTACCTGGTACTTGCTATGGCGGGCAGCTTAGGTGATTTCAGGCAATCCATTAAACCTCTTTGAGTCAGGAGTTGGGAGAGGGGGAGTTTGGCATGCTGCCGAAGAGAACTCAGGACCCCTAGTTAGCCAGGCACCAAGCCTAGGCTTCTAAGGTGGATGCCTTTCTGTGGTCTAGCCAAGCTCAGCTGGTCTCCCCTTTCATACCAAAAGGGAAGCTGATGGTCAGAAGGCGCCTTGTCCAAGGTCCCAGGATGTATGCAGCAGCATTAGGGAGTGAATAAGCTCCATTTCTATAAAGCACTGTGGCTTACTGAGCACTTTCCCCACAACACCCTGGGAAGAACCCATCACCCCCATTTTACAGATTGGGAACCTGAGGTTCTCAGAGACTAAGTGATATGTTCCAGGTCACTTGGAGCCCGAACTTTGACTCAGGTCTCTCAACTTCTAGTATAACATTTCCCCCTCCCTAACAGGGTTGCAGTTCCAGTATATACACCCACATCCAGGAATGGGCTTGAAACTGGAATCTCCCCACCCTGCGGGCAAAATTCTTGGAAAGTCCTAGAGTGTACAGAACCCCCGATTGTGGGAGCTGTGAGAGCCCTTGCTCTCCTCGAGCCAGTGCTGCGAGCCCACATAAAACAGACCCAAGACATCCAGGTCCCATGGAGAGCAATGGTGGGAGACATCCACCTCAAATCCACTTCATCATCTAGCTGGAGGCAAGTCACTTTGTTGCCTACCTCAGTTCCTTCCACTGTAAAATGAGGATCATAATAGCATCTATCTCCCAGGGTTGTTGTGAGGCTCAAATCAGATTATTTGGAAAGTACTTAGTGCACAATAAGTGCTAAGTAAGTGCTTCTCCCCTCTCTACCTGGCTGCCTCCCAAGGGGACCTGGGTTTGAGTCCCGGATCTGTCACCTGTGCAGCCTTAGGCATGTCATTTCCTTTGCTGCTGTACAAACACGAGTGGGGCTATTGTTCATGCTAATACCTCTGCCAGCCCTAAATCTCATACTGTGACTATTTTCTGTCTTCTCTCCACAGTCTCTTGTCACACTGGACGGAGGCAAACTTGTCTATGTCCAGAAGTGGAACGGGCAGGAGACCACACTGGTTCGGGAGCTCCAGGATGGAAAGCTCATTCTGGTAAGCCAGGAGGGGACAGGGGACCACCTTCCCTAGCAGTAGAGGCAGTCTGCTTTTACAGAGAGGTTTGTTCAGAGTGCTCAGATGATCCTAACTGGGGGTACAACAGGTTTTTATCCATTTTTCAAATAAGGCCCAGAGAAGTGGTTTGCTCCCTAACTCTGTGGGCTGCATTCTTTCCAATGGCTAGTGTGCCCAGAGAAGGGCAGTCTGGAAGGTGGGAGACTTGAAACCTTTTCATGAGGAATGATCAGAGAAATTTCGAAAGTTAACCTGAATTAAACCTAGAGGAGGCATTTCAGTCTTGAACTATGGAAAGGGCTGCCATGCTGAAGGGTTGACTTTCAGCCTCAGAAAGTGGCATCAAGCCTAGGAGCTGAAAGCCAGAGGCAGATTTCTGTTCCACCAGTATAGGGACTCCCTGACACAGGAAACTCAGAGAAGCCAAGCTCTCCCAATGCAGGTAGGAAAGGTGGCACTTTCTGTGTGGCTGTGTCTTAGAAAGCTGCCTAGAGTGCTGAGAAAATATAAGACTTGCGGTGGCCAAGGAGAGACTTGAATCCAGCTCTTCTGGTTACCACAGTTGCTTTTCTCCATTTAATTCAATCAACGAAGAATGGAATTTCTCAACAATAGAGCTATCCCAAAGTGGGATGGACTGTCCCAGAAGCTGTGGTCACTTAGATGGGAATGTTGTAGAGGGAGCCATGCTTCAGGGAGGGGTGAGACTCAATGAGGTCTAAGGTTTCTCGTATTTGCTCAGTCCATGAAACAGGGCCTGGTTAAGAGCCCACACCTGGGGATGCTCTGCTGGAGTGGACTCTCAGCTTGTTACAAATGAACCAGATTAAGATTCTCAGGGGTTCCATAAATACCTAAAAAACCAGGCAAACATCCCCTCCTTGTGCCAGGAAGGAAGGAAGGCAGGCCAATGTCTGAAACCCACCCACTCATCACTGCTGGGAATACCCATTGATCAGGGTTACTGTGGCCCGCTCAATCCTTGTGGTCACCTCATCCACATCTCCCCTGATTGGGGCAGAGTTCTCTAATCCTGGTGGCTTGGCAGGACTGTGCCTTCCTGGCTCCAGCCCAGAGGGGGATAGTGCAGTGTTGCAGGTTGGCCCTGTAGGTAACTCGGGGCCTTCCCACTGGGTACCACCTGCATCACATTGGTTGTACCTCAGGGCACAGGTGGGAGGAGCAGTTTCCTGGGGTGGACAATCTTCAGGTGCTCCAAGGTTTGCTCAGAAACAATCCCTTTTTTGCTGGTTGATTGCATTCCTATCATGGGAGTGAGGAATGCTGCCTCTAAGTAAAGTGGGGAAGGGATCTTTCACATTTTAGAAAAGGGACAGAGGACTGGGGCTCTGGCCTTGGCTCTACTCCCTTAAGGAAGGGGGTAGGGGGTAGGGAGGAGGAGAAAATACAGAGAGAACAGCTGGGCAGAATGGAGTCAGTCCCTCCATTGCTAAGCCCCTCCCCAAGAAGACAGATGCTCCCTTCCTGGAACTAGAGAGGAAGCCCAGCATTCCATCGCCTTCCCCCAACGTTCTTAACCATGCTGTCTTTCCTTCCAGACACTAACCCATGGCAGCGCAGTATGCGTTAGGACCTATGAGAAGGAAACAGCTTGAAGCCAGCCCACCTGTTCACTGTCAACTCCTCTGCCGACGGCTACCACTGAACTCAACACCAGATTGCCTCATTTCTGCACCTGTCCCCCTCCCCACCCCAGTGTTTTGTACCAATTGACTCTCATCAAGGAACCCTCCAGAAATGGAAACATATGGTGCTGTCCTGGAGCTGGTTGAAGCCCATTCTGTATTTTTTTTTTTAAACTGCATCTGATGGCTGGTCCCAAGCCAATAAAGCAGATCCCACAGTCAGTCATTCAGATGCAGCAGCTGCTTTACTGCCTTTATTGAGGGGTTTCCCATGAGTGTGGCCTGGAGTGGCCAAAGAGGCTGCTGAGGCCTGAGTGAGGCCTTGGCCAAGCTGGTCAGAAGCCAAGTCCAAGTGGCAATGATTCCAAGCCTGATGCAGCTGGAGCAGGACCACTGTCTTAATGGACAGGCTCAAGGAGTAAAGTAGTCATCTTCTACTTTGTACACATCTACAACCCTTCCCTTTCCCTCACTGTTTACCCTTTCTACACCTCATCAATCCCTTAAGTCTCCAATCTCATTGAATCACAGGGGAAGGGGCCTCCTCACTGGAGGGTTTCTGGAGACGCACATGCCCAAGCAGCCCCCTGCACTCTGGGATAGTGCTAGGAAGCTTTTCCTCACATTGAGCTGTAGTCTGCTCACCATCATACGTTCACCCTTTGGTCCAGACAAGAATCCTACCCCCTGAGGCTTCTCTTTCATACTGGCTTATGCCAGCACAGAACTATTGGTTTCCCGGGCTTAGCTACAGCCCTTGTGTCAGATCTCTAATCCTCGGCGCAGGAAGCTCACGGCTGGGCCTGGCTTTCCTGAGCCCCTTAGTCAACAACAGTGATGGAAAGAACAGACTAGAAGTTGTGGCCTCTGCCCTGACTTCATGGGGATGGGGAAGCCAGGCCCTACTTAGAAGTTCTGACTCTGGTTTTCATTAAACCATTCCAACACACTGAAAGGCTCACTCCTGTCATCTTCCCTATCCCTCCATACACAAAACCTACCACACACCTGCAGAATGGATATTGTTTGTTAATTAAAAAGGAAATGTGTTATACTAAAAAGTTGGGGGATCCCACGAAGGCTGGCTTTGGGACAGGGACCTACTAAAACTGACTCCCTCTCTGAGGGAAGCCTCTATCATAAAGACAGGGAAGGACCACCATCTAACAGGGCAGACCCTGTAAATGACCCAGATATTGAGGTTAAAGCTATGAAATTTCAGAAGGTGGTTAAGGCTTTTAGAAAACTCTCCACCTTCATAAATTGTTTTTTGGGGTTTTCTGGAGATTAGGTCTCATGATCTTGCCTAGGCTTGGGAGCACAGCAGCCACTCATGGGCCCAATCCAACTATTAATAAGCAGCACAGAAGTTGTGACCTCATTTCCAACCTGGGTAGGATCCCTCTTCCTTAGACAACCTGGTATCCCAGCGGTTTCTCACCCTGTTACCTGACTTATGTGAACACCCGACCGGCTGTGGCCCTCCAGCTTTGAACTCTAATCAGCAGCCTCGGCTTCCCGAAAACAGAGATTGCATGGGGTGTGGGGGGTAAGGGCCAAGACATCCAGGACATCAAGTGTTAAAACATCAAACTGAAGGTTCCAGTGCTGGCAGTGGAGGGAGAGAAAATTAAGAAACCATGGCCCTCTACCAACTGCCCCCACCATCAGTGTTAGTGTTAACAACCCTGTGTATGACAGCATCATTTCTCTGGTTTAATGATCTAAGGGGATGAGACCACAAGCTCTGAATCCTTGCAAACAGTTTCTTTCCAGAATCTGACCAAGCGGTGCTGTCTGTCCTTCTGTTGCCAAGAAAACATGGGAACATGAGGGGACTGCCCTGCCTGGTGCCAGAGAAGAGGCCCTCTGGCCCTGGCCTGGAGGCAGAGGCTCATTGACCAGCTTGGGCTGAAGGTTGGCCATCTGTACTCCTGCCTTGGGTTTAAAAGCACACCTCTCCCTGCAGGAGTATCCATGGCCAGGGGTCTACAGCTAGCCTCAAAGCCTGAGGCTGGGCCAGAGGAACTGGACATACCACTGGACAAAAAGTGTTAGCTCCAGGGGTTAACAAGGCTTGCTGGGCCAGGAGGGCCACCGGCAGGGGGTGCCTGGAGGCAGCAAGCCAACAGAGCAGTCAGCCTCTGTGGAGGGTGCAGTCCTTGGGGGCAGGGGCGGCAGGGCACACTTGCCATAGTCCAGAGCCAGGGCACTGGTGAAGGAGGCTCTGGCGGGAGGGGAGCAAGGCCGCTCTTCACTCCTGGCCCTTTTTCCTGTGCTTTTTCTTCTTCCTGCTGTCCTTTGCCATGTGTCTCGACTTCTTGCTGGCCGTTTGACCCTCACTGCTGTCAGAGTCAGAGCTGCTGGATGAGGACACCTTCTTACTCTTGCGTTTCTTTTTCTTTTTCTTTTCCTGGTTAGAAGGGATGGACAGAAGACAGACAATAAAATTCACTGCAGTGACTGGCCATGCCTTTAAAGATCAAGAACAAGAATTTACCTTTATATTGATTTGCAGTTTATAGAGCATTGTATGTATGTTACCTCATCTGATCTTGACAGCATTCCTAGGATGTTGGGTAGGGCAGGTTTTATCCCCAGTTTATAGAAGGGTAAACTGGTTGATGCTTAGAGAGGTTAAATGGCCAAGCCATAGCCTGGAAGCAGATCTTCTGATTTCACAGCCAGTGTAGTTTCTACTATAGCATACATCACTTGGTTTCCCAGCACCAAAGTCAAGAGTTGGGGAGGCAGGGTGTATAGCTACCCAAAACATGCCACATGGTGGGAGAGAAGATACAGTGACTTTTTATAAATGCACAATTTCAACGCCAGAAAATTCAGCTGTTTGTGGCCTGGAGAGATCTATGATAGGATAAGTTAAGTTGAAAGGGTTGCCCTGGAAGCTCAGAGACTGAAGGTATAATAGTCTGAGTTGGGTTGGCAAGTGACAGGAGGAGGAGGAAGAAGAAGAGGAGGAGGAGGAGGAGGAGGAAGAAGAAAAGGAAGAAGAGGAGGAGGATGGGGGAGAGGGAGGAGGAGGAGGCGGGGGAGGAAGATGGCAGTTTTCAAACACTGCCGAGAATAGGACAAATGTCCTGCCCTGGCTGTGACCAGGACATTCACAGGCCCCAGGGTGCTTGTCGCTGCTTTCAAGACCATCAGCTCTTCTTTCCCCTTGTATTCTTCCCCTCCCTCCCTAGGTGTGGGACACAGCCCAGACTCTCAGATGCTCTGGCTGAACTGCTTTCTTCCCCTTCTTTTTTATTTTTCATTACAATGCAGCTATGTATTTAACCAGGAGCTGTGAGTCAGTTTATCCCCCAAACCCTCAGGATCCTGAGTGGGAAGAGGGGCTTCAGGAGCTTCAAGAGCAGCTCCCCTATGCCTGGAAAAGCACTGGCTAAATCTCTTCTCTTGTTGGCACTAAGGAAAGCCGGGATGCTGCAGGTATGAGGGCAATAAATCATACTGATCAAAGCCTGGGAAGGGGGTTAAATGAGAATGCTTACTGTATAGCAAATGGGTCCCCGTGGGGCTAGGGCAAAGGGGTCAGGGGGTGGCCCTAGGCAATCTGGCAGCACAGATGTGGGGTGGTACAAAGGCACCACAGAAGGTGAAAGTGAGAACAGCCAACTCTGACACTTTTACTTCCTGGGTAACTTCTTCCTGGAACCCTGGAAAGTGAACACCCTGGTGAAGTGGGGCTCAATGAGGTGCCAGGGCTCAGCCCCTTTGGCAGCTCCCCCAGAACAAGTAAGCAAGCCAAAGTGAAGGGTCTGGTGACCTCCACTGGGATGGATGATGGGAAAGAGGTAATTTTTTCCAACCAGGGAATTGTCCTCCATGGGGCGGAGGTGCCACACGGTGAGAGGATTGGAGGAGAGGGAAAATGCTCAGGGAATGGGAACAATTCTTGGGGTGTTGAACAAGCGAAGAAGATAGATGCCCGTGAAAGCGAGCTCTCTCTGAGCCCCTGCTCTGCAGCAGAGGCCCAGCCGAACAAAGATGAGGCAGCCCTCCACCAGGAGGAGGTGTTTTCACATGGTTTGGCAGAGATGGAGAACAAAGAGCAGTGACTTCAAATACACTAGCATAGTAGGAGGCTGAAAAAAACCATAAAAAGTGAAAAAGGGAAAGCAGAGGGAGAGCATGTTGCTGTTGCTTGGCTACCCAAGCACAGTACTTTAACATGAAACACAGCAGAAAGTGAAGAGTTAAAATGACTCCCTGCCTTGTGAGGGGAGGAGGAAGGAGGAAGCAGAGAAGGAGGAGATCAAGCCATGACCTAACCGCTCCCACAAAAGCATTCCAGGAAAAGAAGAAATCAGGGAAGGGGAAGTACTGGGGAGCCCGAGGTCTGACCTTTGGGCTAACCCCCGCTTCTTACGCCTTTATAATTTCTGAGAAAGGCTGCAGCAACGTAAGAAGGCCTGGACCTGGCGTATTGGTGACCCCCTGATTCTGAGTGGGAAAAGGAGCCTCAGCTCCCTCACACCTAGAAACCAGTGGCTAAATATCTTAACAATGACTTAAGGGTTTAGGAAAACAGAGCAGGGTTAGCTTCTAGCTAGGGTCCGCCTGTCAGTGAACAGCTCATCACTGTGTGAAGCCTAGGGCCAGAGCACAAGGGAAAGAAAGGCCCATTAAAGAACTATTCACTGAGGTTCAGGGGGAGACAAAGAAGTTCATAATCCAGTTGGAGAGATTCATATACATGACAGGCGCTAAGTCCCAAATCTATGGTTCCATCCTTTTCCTCTGCTCACATACTCCTCTTCTCCCCATTGGGGGGAGGACAAGGCCCACCACTCCTATGTAGGTCCCTCTCTCTCATTTCCCCTGCATATTCCCAACCTTGAGCCCAAACCCCTGGAAGGTTGATGTCGGATTAGATTATGGGACAAATTCGGCTTTGATAAGATGCTGATTTAGGAAAGGTTGGCTTTGGTGTAGTCTTACTTTGGAAGCTAGTCTCTAAGAAAGCTGCCTTTCTAAGCATCTTAGGGAGCTGGGTGGTTAGGCAGATAGAGCCCTGGGCCTGGAGTCAGGAAGGCCTGAATTCAAATCCAGCTTCAGGCACTTGAGCTATGTGACCCTGGGCAAGCCACTCAACCTCTGTTTGCCTCAGTTTCCTCAACTACAAAAATGAGGATAGTACTAGCACCTACCTCCCATGGATGTTGTGAAGTCAAATGAGATAAAAGTTGTAAAGCACTTTGCCCAGTACCTGGTAGACAGCAGGTGCTTGATAAGTGCTGTTCCTTCCCTCTCCTCCCACAGGATATTTAGGGAGAGAGAACAATACCACCATGTGCTTGTATCTCTATGGGAAAGTCCACAATGAGTTGTAAGACACCTGTTAGATAATCTAGGCCAGCCTGTCCTTAAATAATAATCCTCTCTAAAGCACTCTCCACAAGACAGCACAACAGAGACTTTCTTGCCTAAAACAACTGGAAGACAGAGCTCAGCCCTGAGGCCAAAGTAATAGGAATGTGGTTCTTGGAGCCTCTGAACGGCAGGGTGGCCCTAGACCAGTTGCATAAATCTTTGTGAATTCCTAGGTGCGAGTATTCCTGGATGCAGAGCACAAGGTTCTCTGTTTCAGAGCTGAGAAATTCATCACTTGGCAAGAATAACTTCCTAGTACCGCATCTCTCCTAAGTTGACAGATGCACAGTGTGAGTCTGGGCCCATCTGAAAATCATTTTTGGCTTGAGCTCTACTAACATGTGTTTTGAAGGGCCCCTCCAGCCAAAATGAAGCAATGGAAGAGGGCCTACTGCCACCATCTCCCTGCTCATCAGATTTATAGATGGAGAAAGTGAGTGTGCACTCTCTCTTTTTAAGGAATGGAAAAGGAAGTGAGTGGCGAGACCTGAGATCCATGTATAGTATATCTCCAGAGATCATAGGACCTTAGATTTAGAGCTGGAAAAGACCTCAGTGATCTGATTCCAGTCTAACGCCGTCGTTTTACAGATAAGGAAATTAAGGCCTAGTAAGTGGGAGTGATTTGTTCCAGGGTTCAAACATCCTACAGCAGGAATGTGAGCCTTGGTCCTCTGACCCCAAACCAGTGTTCTACATCTACTCTAGCATAAGTCTCTAGATCTAGAGTTGAAGAGGACTCTGAGGCCCTCTGATCCAACCCCTCATTTTACAGATGAGGAAACGTGAGACTCAGAGAGATGGAATGACTTGTCCGAGGTCATATAGGTATGTGTCAGAGGTAGGATCTGAACTGAGGCCCTCATCCCACCACACCTCATCACCTCCCCTACTGCTCGCCAGTGTTTACTGACTTGCACTTCACACTGGTTTTCTCTGGCTGGGTTTCAGGTTGAACAGGGATGAAGGGCCATTACGGGCTGGTAATCATTTACTCTCCCCACAGTTAGGCCTAGGTATTTCTGGCATCATAGATAAAGTATTGCTTGTACTGCTAGTATTAAACTGTGATAACCCTTCGGGCAAAAGGCTCTGAAGCTCTCTTATACTCTGTCCTGGGATACTGAGATGACTTCTTCACTGCTCTGTGCCTCAGTTTCCTCATCTGTAAAATAGAGAATTATAGCCCCTGTCCCCAACCCTCAGCCCCAATCTTCTAAAATGATTCTAAAGTGATCTAGGACAGAAGAGATCCTGGAGGGCAGGAGCTGTTTTCTTTGGCTATTTGTACTCCCTGGGCCTTCTAGGGCACAGGGCCCATCGGAGGCGCCCCTCAGCAGAGTGAAGGTCAGGCATTACTGACTGCTGGTGGTGTGACTTGGGTCGGTCTTCCTTGCCATCTGACACCAGTCTGAGCTCCCAGAGCCAGCCAGAGATCCTCAAGAGGTCCTCCCTTGCTAATGACCATGACATACAGTGAGCAGCTATTCACTTGAGGGCAGCAACTGAGCTGCAGATGAAGTGGGTTCTAGGATGAGGCTTCTGATGCACCCCATGCAGCTGACTTCTAGGCCTGGTGAGGACTCCACCTGAGTCCAACCAGAATGAGAGATTTGAAGGGCCTCTGAGAAGAGTTCCCAACCCTCATTCAGCAGCCAGCTTCTGCTGAGGAGTAGTCTGAAAGGTCAGTACTGCTTTGGTCATTCTCCTGACTTAAGACACAAACCCCCTCCAAACCATATTTACTTAAGGGCTGAAATGGGTTAGTCGATGCCTGATATCTTAAAAGTCTGCAGGAGATACCCTAAGTTTCAAAGCCCAAATTCTTCACGCCATCTCAACCCCCATCCCTCCCCAATGCCTTGAACAACACAAATGCCCATACCACCTCCCTGTCCACATTCTGACTTGTGGCCCTTCCTCCTTCTAAAATTAGACCTGGTATTCACCTCACTAAATGTGGAACTAAATGCTGAGTGGGGCCGTCCCCTGGCCAAAGGCACTGGCGCTGGTCTCAGGAGCCTGTGTGACTACTTCAGACATAGTACGTTCTCTAGAGTGACAAGAGTCATTTTCTTTAAACATCCTGTTGGCTTCCTTCTAGCTCTTTCAGAGCCCTCCCTGAAGGAGCTCTCAGCTGGCTCAGCTACCAAACCAGGCCTTGTTTCATGGATGGGCGCCACTTGGCACAACCTTTCTATATTCTATGCCCTAGTAAGGAAGTGATTCGATTACCATTTATTAGTACCCAGAGCACTGTGCTAAGTAATGGGAGTGGGGGAGAGGGCACAATGTTTAGATAAGATCTTGGGGAAGGGCAGTACCACTAAGGGTTTCCTGGGGAAGGCAGCATTTGAGTTGGGCTTTAAGGATGAATATGAATTCAACAAGGCCATTCCAACCATTTCCAACAGGTGTCATGATGATCTCCAGGAAGATGATTCCCAGGCCCACTGCCTCCTCGACATATCCACCCGGAAGTCCCATAGGCCCCTTGTGTCGTCCCCCGCAAAGTTCCCTGAGAGCAGGTGTCGTGTCTGCTTTTCCTTTTGTATCCCCAGAACTTAGCCTGGTGATTAGCTGAGAGTAAGCACTTAATAAATCATTTTTCTTTCCTTCATTCGTTTATTCAGCTCAAATTCAACATGTCCAAAACAGAACAATCTTCCCCTAAAATCCAACCCCTTCCTAACTTCCTTATTTCTGTCAAGGACACTACTATCCTTCCCAATGGACTTATGTGGTCAGTGACCTCGAGGTGGAACTGCCCCTAAGCTACAACCCTAACCCTAAGCTACAACAACTGCTCCATGGCAGCCCCCCCGTATGTGACCAGTAATAGGACAGGTGCAGCACAGCCAGCTTGCCTACAACTGGATGCCTAGAGGCACGGCATGCTTAGCCTTCCTCTTCAACAGTGAGATGTGGATCCATCATACTTTTTAATGGGCAAAAGGAAGAGATCACAGCCTTGCTACCACACCCTTCCCTCTGGACCACTGGCCTTTACCATCTAGCTTGCCACCATGTCTTCCTCGATGTGCTGTCTCTTCCCTATCAGAAGGTAAGCTTCTTCAGTAACAGCAACATTGTGCCATAATCAATTTTGATATCCTTAGCTCTTCTCAGCAATAAAACGATCTAAGACAATTCGAAATGACTCATGGTGGAAAATGCTGACCACATCCAGAGAAAGAACTATGGAGACTGAATGCAGATCGGAGCAGACTATTTTCACTTTTTTTGTTTCTTCTTTCTTGTGTTTTTTTTTCCTTTTGTTCTGATTCTTCTTTCACAACATGACTAAATGTGGAAATATGTGTACATGATTGTACATGTATAGCCTATATCAACTTGCTTGCTGTCTTGGGGAGGGAGAAGGCGAAGGCAGAAGAGAGAAAAAAAAAATTTGTAACTCAAAATCTTACAAAAGTGAATGTTGAAAACTATCTTTACATGTAACAGGAAAAAATAAAATACTATTAAGTATATTAAATAAATATAATAAATAAAAATATAAATACATGTAAATAAAATATATATAAAATAAAATACTATTAAGTATATTTAAAAAAGGTGAGCTTCTTAAGAGCAGGAACCATCTTGCTTTTCTCTATATCTCCCCAGGGCTTAGCGTGGTGCTTTGCAAACAGTAAGTACTTCATAAATGCTTCATTCATTCATTCATTTTTTTTTAAAAGCCCCACAACTGAGCTTCCAAAGCTGATTAAAGTTGGTCTGATTATGTGACTTTTCCTCTCTCACAGAGATGGCCAGCTTCTCTAACAGAACACCAGGAAGCCAGGAACTCTTTCTATTCTTTGTATCTACAGCTGCTTACAGGGTCTGCAATACAACAAGCACTTAATAAGTGCTCTATCTGCCTGTCTGCCTGATAGGGTCTGATGGCTCCAGTTTGCAGAGAATGCTTCCTAGTCAGTGAAAATGGGAGCGTTTTGCTTTTCATCACCCTTCACTCTCCACTTTCCTTTTTCAGTCAGTGGTAGGCCTTCTAGGTGCCCAGTTACCCAGGCTCATCCCTGATGCCTCTCTTCTATTCTATCCCCTCCATCTCCACCCCCACTGCCGCTGCCCTAGTTCAGGCCCTCATCCCCACGATTGGTCTTTAGTCTCTTCTTCCATTCTTTCTCTCACACACCTCTCTGATCATGAAGTTCTGCAAAAAACTTCCGATGTTTCCCCAATGCCGAGTCAATTCAACAGCCATCTGCTAGGAGCCCCTGGTGCTAGTCTGTCCTAGCATCTGTGTGTTTAGATTGGAAACAACTGAGTTTCAGATAGGCTTGGTGACTTGCCCAAGATCACACAGCTGCTAAGTGTCTGAGGCTAAGTCCAGCCACTGTGCCACCTAGCTGCCTGATATCAACTGGGCTCTTCTCACTGCATGGCAGTCCTTTTACTGCCCGACTTTCTATTAAATCCCCAGAGCATCTGCTCTAAGCCTTCTCCTCTTAAGCCAGACAAACCAGCACTGTTCCATTCCTCCCAGCAGAGGACTCAACCTCATATTTGACCAGAATCAAGGCCATTCACTTTCCTTCTCAATTCCACACCAAGTTACTCTCTCTATCATCCTTGACTTTCTTTTTTTTCCAGTCTCTGAGGGAAGGAGTGGGCCTTCTCCCTGGAGATTCCAACTCATTTATTGAGCCCTTGTCCCCAACACCTCCTATCCCCTCCCCACTCACCCCTGCTCAAGAAGCTAGAGACATTCTCCTTGCCTTTAGGAAGAAACACAAACTCTTTGTTTTTTTTGGGGCGGGGGGCGGGGAGGAGATGTATTTCAAACTCTTAACCACCTGGCTGTAGCATCCTTTTCCAGGTTACACTCCACATATCATTCCCCTTAACCCCAAACTGTTTAACTTCTTGTTCCCCACACAAGATATTCCATCTCCTACCTCTGTGCATTTGCCCAGGCTGTTCCCCGCTCCTAGAATGCTCTCAGGTCTCACTTCTGTCTGTTGGAAACTCCTGCTCCCTTCAAAGCTCAAATCAAGTGCCATTGAGCTTTTTCTGATTCTTCCAGTTGTTAAAGCACCTCCTCCCACCCCCAATCACTATATATTTCTTTTGAAAATAGCCTGTCTTTACTTATCTGTGAATGTCCTATAAATCTCTCCCACCCAAAAAGAATATAAATTCCATGAAGGCAGGGGCTATCTCATTTATATTTGTATCCTCAGCACCCAGCACAGAGTAGGCTTTTAACAAATGTGGTGGGGGAGTGGGCAGCAAGGCAACACAATAGACACAGCATTGGCCCTGGCGTCTGGTTGGTTAACTGATTGTTTTTTCCACTCCACCACACTTCGGTCACAGAATGCTGGCCGCCCCCAACTGGTCACCTTCTCCAGGACCCCTTCTTACATGCTCCCCACTGCTGCTTGCAGGTCCCCTTTCTGCTGCCCTACCTCACAACCTTGTTTCCTTTGAAGTTCACCTATCCAGATCCCCGTCACCATCATCTACCAACCCATAGTTGATTCTTCCTGAAGTCATCCAGTACCTAGTTCATAGTCTTCTTCTCCATCAAAATCCCCGGCTGCCCCTTTGAGCATTTCAACACATATGCTGATGTCCCCTCAAACAACTTCCAATTCATGGATCTCTTCAGCTCCTGCGACCTAAACTTTCATAGCACCTCAAACACACAGAGATGGTCAAGGCTGTACTGCCAGTACCCAGAGCCCTGAGATTCTTCTCTGATCATAATCTCCTTTCCTTCTCTCTTTCCAGCTTCACTGTTCCTA
This sequence comes from Trichosurus vulpecula, assembly GCF_011100635.1. Lineage (NCBI taxonomy): Eukaryota > Metazoa > Chordata > Mammalia > Diprotodontia > Phalangeridae > Trichosurus > Trichosurus vulpecula. Next base: position 66,234,654 of record NC_050574.1, on the reverse strand, counting down.
AGCCTAATTCATCCTCACCATAACGTCTTGTCACTCCATCCTTCCATGTACTAACTTTCCTCTCTTCACAGTCTTGATCTAGTTAACTAGTTCAATTATATAGACCCTTGAATTCCTTGCCCCTTTTACCTATCATTACTCAGGTCTCATCAAACTACCCTGGGTTACCCTCAGGTGCTGCTTTCTCTGATCCTTCATTCAGCTGTGCTGACTGGGTCCTTACCACTGCACAGCAGAGCCCTTTTCTTTTTCTGATTGCCTCTCTGGGGGATGTTCCAAACCTTCTCCATAGTCTCCAAGCCTCCTACATGACTTCTTCACTTTCACACAGCAGAACATCTTGTCTCCTCCTCAGTGAGGAAACTGAAGCAATCCATTATAAACCCTTCTGTGTGGACACCTCAAAACCTCTCCATATCACCTTCCATTCTCTCCTTTATTCCAGTCTGAAGACAAGGTAAGCCTCTTCCTTGCCAAGGCTGGACCCTCTACCTGTGAGCCCTTCAGCCTCCCCTCTATGATCTGTTTCAGAAGCTGACCACTTCAACTGAGTGTTGTAAACTAAAAATAAAAAAACTAAAAAATTTTTAAAAAGAGTGTGCAACAGACAAAAAAAAAGAACTCTGATCAGTGTGATGACAATCATTCCAGAAGACTGATGATGAATCATGATGCCTCTACTTTTGACAGAGATGATGGACTAATAGAGTAGGACATATATTTTCAGATGCGGCCAATGTGTGGATTTGTTTTGTTTGTTTAGGTTTTATTTTATTTTATTGGCGATGGGGAGTGGGAGGAATAATAGCAATGCCACAAAAAAGTAGCAGAGTAAAAATACAAAGAAAGGAGCAGAAAGAAGTGCAGGAGACAGAGACAAGCAGGGCAGTGTTGGAGCACCATGTTAAATTTAATATATACTGTACATTGCTATACATAGATTCAGTTTCAAGTGCTATCCTCATTTTATGGTCTTCTTTGTATATGGGAATATTTATATTTGTTATCGAATGAGATAATATATATGTGTATATATATACATACATACATATATATGTATGCATACACACACATACACACACATATGGCACTTTGCAAACATTAAAGGAGTATATAAAGCTGTTTAAAAAAAGAAAAAGCTGACTACTTCACCCTGTCTTTCTCCCGTCTTCCATCTCTACTTATAGGCTCTTTGCAGGCTACCTCAAAGCATGCTCAGATCTCCCTCGTCCTTAACAAAGCCTTCATTTAATGCTGCCCTCTCCTCAGTCTGGCAGTCTATGTGTCTCTTCCTTTCACGGCCACTCTAGCAAAAGTCACCTATGCTCCTTGCCTTCAGTTTGTCACTTCCCATTCACTTTTCAACTCCGTGTAATCTGGCTTCCAAACTCACCAACCAAATTCAATTGTTCGCTCTGAGGTTCGGAAATCCAATTTTATTTTCAGTTTTAAATTCTCATTTTCCCCACTCTTCCTTTCTCATCCACTGAGAAAGCAAGAAAGCCAAAACCTATTACAAATGTGTATAGTCAAGTAAAACAAATTCCGTGGTAGCCCTTCACCCCTGCCCTGCTCCCTATCTAGACATAATTAGCATACTTTATCAGGAGTCTTCTGGAGCTGTGGCTGGTTCCATGGTATTGACCAGAACTAAGACTTTCCAAGTTGCTGACCAATGAGCTCTTACTGTTCCAAGTCTGCTGCTATCACACTCCCGTTCACTCCTGTTCCATGGCTCACTACTGCTTCTTTTTTTTTTTTTAATCATTTAGTGACTTTATTTTCATTTCATAGAAGGGAAAAAGAGTAGAAAACACATCTGGGTGTATAAAAAGTCAGGTCTGTACAAATTCCTCTATTTATGGGCACAGGGAGACAGGAGCATCAGTGGCAGCAGCTGCAACTCTCAGTCTGGGGGGCTTTGCAGACACAGCCCTGGGCACACTTGGCGCATTCTGCTGGGCAACAGGAGCAGCAACTTTTCTTGCAGGAGGTGCATCGGCAGGATTTACATTTGCAGGAGCCTACACAGGTGCAAGAGCCACCGTCCTCACAGCTACAGTTGGGGTCCATGGCTGGCAGGTAGATGTCAGGCACGCAGTTCTCACAGGAGGATGGATGGGAGAAAGATGTTGTCTACTACTGCTTCTAAGATAACACTAACCTATTCTGCTTGGTTTTTGAAGTTCATCATAGTCAGGCTCCAACCTCTCCATCCACACTAATTTCACAGTGGTTCCCTTCCCTGTCCTATTCCAGCCAGAGTGGACGACTCACCACTGAGGCACTGTTTTTCCCCCTTCTCCTCCCATCTGTCCATGACTAAGCTCCTACTTAGAAGTGTCCCCCTGAGAGGGCTCTGGCCTGGCTCCTTTTCCCTTCTCTCTAAGGGACAAAATCAGCTCCCATGGGTTCAATTATTATCTCTAGACAGATGAATCCCAAGTCTGTGTGTCAGCCCTAATATCTCTCTAGGCACTCCTAATGCATATCCCCACAAGAAAATCTCAAAGGCATCTCGAACTCAACATGTCCAAATGAGAACTTGTTATCTTCTCCCTCTTAAAAGTGCCCCTTCTCCCAATTTCTCTATTTTTGTTCAGGGCATCACCACCAGTCCAGTTACTCAGAAGCACAACTTCAGAGTTATCCTCAACTTTTCCCTGTCCCTTACTCCCAATTTTTGACCAGTGGCCAAGTCCTGTGGATTCTACCTCAATGACCTCTCTTACTTGGGGGCCCCCTTCTCTGCACTATCATGACAGCTTCCCTGGCTTCTTTAAAGTCCCAATTAGAATCCTGTTTTCTACAGGAAACATTTCCCAATCCCTTTTAATTCTAGTGCCTTCTGGTCTGTTGATTGTTTCCTTTTTATCTGGTAGATAGCTTAGCTGCATATAATTGTTTTATGTTATCTCCCCCATTGGATTATAAGATCCTTGAGGGCAGAGACTCTCTTTTGCCTCTTTTTGTATCCCTGGTGCTTAGCACAATGCCTGGCACATAGTAGGTGCTTAAAAAATGTTTACTGACTGACAAATCATAACAGCGATGGTGTGATGTAAAGTAAATGTGGAATCAAATAAATTTTGTTCCAATTTCTGCTCTGCTACTTACTTCCAGTGTGACCTTGGACAAGTCGCTAACCTTTTTGTGCCTTGGCTTCCTCATCTATAAAATAAGAAAGCTGGACTGGACATCCTCAAAGGTCCTTCTGAGCCCTGGGTCTATGATCCTGTGATCCCTAGTTAAGGTCCTCACCACTTATCGGGATTTGCAAAAGCTTCCTAATTGATCCCCTTGCTTCCAGGATCCCTTCTAGAACTCATCCTCCAAAGAGCCAGGAAAGTCGTCTCCTTTAAGGCTCACATCTGACCATGTCACATCTTGCCCAGAAAACACCAAAGGCTCCCTCAGCCTCTAGGACAAAACACAAGTCCATCTGTTTATCCTTTAAGACCTTGCCAGCGCTGGACCCACTGATTTGCCCCATCTCTTTCCTGCCCTCCACGTTCCAGCCCCACGGACCTTCTTGCTGTTCCCTGCTGGGGATGTTCTCTCTGCCATTTCTATATTTTTGTCCAGGCTGTTCCCCAGGCCCAGGATACTGTCTCTTACTACACTTAGATTACTTTAAGGCTCACCTTGGATGCCACATCCTATGCAAATCCCTTTTGGATCTAAGGAATTCTCTTCCTCCTCCGATCATTTTACTTATCTCTGAATAGGCTACATTTCCCAAAAGCCTCTGAGAGGAGGGACTGGTTTTTGTTGTTATCTTTGTATTCCTGATGCTGGCACATAGTAGGCACAGTAGATACATTTCTACTGATTTGAATTGTTGACAATAACATGCCCATTAAGCTGAATCTTCCTCCTCCTTCTCATATCCTGCTCTCAGTTCACAGAGTAGATATCTGTTATATAATCTGGAGATTTCTATTACAATGTACTTGGCTAATTGTATTAGAATGGGTTTAGATAAAACACATCTGAATGATAAGGATAAGTATTATCAAGCTCCTAACAGGTTCCCCACAAAGATGCAGAGCATTTCTGCAAACCAAAAGACTGTAAGGCAGGGGAAGGCTCCTGAGGGCCATCCAAGGCTGGCTCACTGTACTGAAGAAATGGCAGCAGGGACCAAGAGTCCCAGAAAAGGCGGTCATCAGCTGCTCCAGCCTCACTGACAAGAGGATAATGCCACCTGGGACGTCGGTCCTGCCTCTATCTTGCAGGGAGCCCTTTCTCTGAGCCTCTAAAGAGTCAGCCCATGAAGCTGCAGCAAAGTATCGAGGACAATGCCCAGGATGTTAGGCTCCATACCAGGGAAATGGACAGAAGTCGTTTGGAAGAGAACAGAGGAAGCTGGAAATTATATAAATTCAATCTCCCCATTTTATAAATGGGCAGCTAGGTGGCACTGTGGATAAAGTGCTGGGCCTGGAGTCAGAGAGACTCATCTTTCTGACTTCAAATTTAACCTTATATACTTACTAGCTGTGTGACCCTGGCAAGTCATTTAACCCTGCTTGCCTCAGCTTCCTCATCTGTAAAATGATCTGGAGAAGGAAATGGCAAACCACTTCAACACCTTTGCCAAGAAAACCCTAAAATGGGGTCATGAAGAGTCCAGCACAACTGAAATGACTAAACAACAACATTTTACAGAAGTAGAAACCAGGGTCCAGAGGTTATTAATTTATCCCAGATCACCCAGTTTATCAATGGCAGAGCTAAAGCCAAAACTTGAATCTCCCAATTTCTAGCCCAATGCTTTCATGAAACCTAAACTCCTAAGGACGGGCTACTATTATTTTTAAAAATAACCTCCAGTAGGACAGCATCAACCTTTCTATTCCGTAAGTGAGAAGGCCCATTTATTCCGTGCTGCAAGGGAAGGACCTTCTGCTGGCCTCGAGTGTGTCCTGCCTGACCTGTCTGGCACTAACTGATGGAGACAGGAAGGCAGCACTCACCTTCTTCCTCTTCCGGGAAGTAGTTTCTGTTTGTACAGACTTCCCTCCCTCAGTTTCTGCTGCACCTGCTTCTTCTTCTTCCTCCTCCTCAGGTACCAGGCTATATTTGGTGCCTCCTGGTTGCATGAAACAGTCCTTGGCAAAATGACCTATGGGAAAGGTGGGAAAGGCAGGAGATGAAGCTGGCCCATCCCTCCCTACTTCAGTTGGCAGGCGAGTCTTTCCTGGGAGCCCTGGAGAAGGACACATCCAGGAGAGGAAGTCAGAAGCAATGGTCTGGTCGATGGACTGGCTCCTACAGTTCCTGTAATTCTCGAAGCCTGAGCAAACTGGGCCGGGAGTCTGAGCTGCTTTGACCTTGGAAAAGGCAACAGCCATTTGGATGGAGGCATCTCTATCCCTCCATTAGCACTGGGGCTTATTAATTTTTAAAGCTGTCTTTTCAAACTTACTCCTGGCATTGGAAGGCTACAAGGGAGTGTGAGATGTCTCTGTTGAGGAAGCTAGGGGCAGGCAGGGCTCCCTCGGAAGTCAGGTTGTGGCCATGGCCAGGAAGAGAAGATCCCAACCCTGTTACTGGGGGACAAAAAAGGGGTCACTAAATCGCCTGGTTATCTCCTCTGTTATGGCATGGTTGGGCCTAATTCTGCTTCCCGCTGTTCCACCATTCCTCCTTGGCATGCCTGTTTTACCTCTTGTTCTGAGTCTATGGATACTGGCACTTTGATATATGACAGCTGTGTTCTACACCAAGGATTGCCATGTGCACAAAATGAAAGGGTTTTTGGATGCCCTCTGCCACTCTCCTGAGGAGTAGCCAAGCCCCAAAGCCACATGGAAACCAGTCAGAGCAAGTCAGCCTCATCAAATGAAACAACAGGGACCGTCATGGGGTAATGTAGGGGTTTAGTAGATTCCCTAGAGGACCATGGACAGATTTCAGGGGGTCCATGAAGTTGGACAGAAAAAGATTGTCTTTGTATTTGCCAACCTCTAGCTGAAATGCAGTGTTTCCTTTAATTATAAAATCCCATCCCCCCCAAACCCAGACAAACATAAGATGAACCATTTTTCTAAGGAGAAGATCCATAGGCTTTTCCAGACTCTCAAAGAGCTCCATGATACACAAAAAGGGCTGAAATATAGAGAAAGGAGAACTAAACTGGGAGCCGGAGCTCCAGGTTCAAATTTCAGCTTGGTCATTGGCTTGCTGTGTGATTTTGGTGAAGTCACTGAATATCTAAGACTATGAGTTTCCTCATAAATCAGAGGCTCAAACTGGAGCATGCATGCATGTGCGTGCACACACATATTTTTACCAGCCCCAGGAGGTCATCACTATCGGGAATGGTCCGTGAGGAGGGTTTCTCTGTTTCTCATGGCCTTAGAGGCTGCCTGTGGCACTGACAGGTCAGTGAGGTCAGTGACAGGGTCACAGAGCCAGTTTGTAGCACAGGTGGGTTTGGACCTACAGGTCTTCCTGACTCCAAGGCTAACTCTCCATGTTGGTTATTATTACTTAGAATGAAAATGCAACATGAGATTTCCTCTGATCTGAGCCACGTTCACACTCCTCCGAAGAGGACAAAGGATCTTCTCTTACAGGTCAATTTTCCCTTCTTAGAGCCGAGATAGTATAAGCAGGGACTTCTGAACCTGCAAGTTCGAGCTGGGACATAAAGTTGCCATTAGTCACCAGAACAGTCAAAAAGAGGAAGAAAAAAGAAACAGCTGAGAGGAATGAGTGCTTGAAGTAGAAAGGTATGAGGGGTAGCAAATTCAATTAATTCTGAAGGTTAGAAATTGGCAGAGCGTCTCATTATAAGGCCAACGTGGAGCCTGAGGTACTGCCTCACAGTCATAAGATTGGCTAACATGAAAGAAAAGGAAAATGACAAATGTTGGAGGGGCTATGGGAAAATAGGGGCACTAATGCACTGCTGGTGGAGTTGTGAACTGATCCAACCATCCTGGACAGCAATTTGGAATTACGCCCAAGGGGCTCTAAAACCATGCATACCCTCTGCCTCAGCAATAGCACTACTAAATGTATCCCAGAAAGAGCAAATCAAAAGAAAAAGGACCTACGTGTACAAAAATATTTATAGCAGCTCTTTTTGTGGTGGCAAAGAACTAGAAATCGAGGGGAAGCCCATCAACTGGGGAACGGCTAAACAAGTTGTAGTATCTGATTGTGATGGAGTAGTATTGTGCTATAAGAAAGGATGAGCAGGACGCTCTCAGAAAAACCTGGAAAGACTTCCATGAACTGATACAAAGTGAAGTGAGCAGAACCAGGAAAACATCATACGCAGTAACAGCAATACTGAATGATGATTGACTGTAAGAGACAATTCCAAAGGACCAAAGATGAAAAGTGCCATCCGTCTCCAGAGAGAGAACTGATGAAATCTGAATGCAGATTTAAGTGTAATTTTCACACTTTACTTTTCTTACCCATTTTTTTGGGTAACATGGCTAATATGGAAATGTTTCATATGACTTCATATGTATTGAAAATACATATGAATAAAAGAAATATAATAAAAAATAAAATAAAATAAAAGAATGTTAAAAATAAAAAATAATAAATAAAAAAATAAAAATAATGAATGTTAAAAAAATAAAGCCAACAAGGGAAGACAGCCTAAGAACATAGCTCTTAAATAAATATGTGTGTAAAACTAGAAGGAACCTAAGAAAATGAGTTAGATGAAAATAATGGCATTCTTGATGTGAGAAACTGTGTTTAGAGTCTGGAATTTCAGGAGTTTGAGAAAAAAAATGAAGAATAAGGGTGTTTTCTTGGCTCCTGGAGAAGATTCACAAGCACAACTAGATTAAGGTCTCTTGATTTCTGTAGCAGAACAGCGATAGCCCTCGGGGAAACAAAAGAGGTCACTGATCACAGCCTGATCCAGCCATGGCTTTGTAACAACCCCCCAACTTGAAGAGGCAACAGGTAACTCTGGAGGATGCCAGGACTTATTCATCCTGGGAAGTACGTGAACAACCTCTCAGCAGGGGAAGCCAGGCAAGACCTGGGGGAGCCAGCCAATAGCCAACGATGGCAGCTCAGGCTTACCAGCACTTCCTTCACAGCATCCTTGTCCAATAGGGAGTAAAAAAGTATAAGTGTGACCTTCTAGAGAGGTGACATGGCAAGGACTCTGAGGAAGGTGAGAGGCTGGCAGGAGTGACCATGAAGGCAAGAGAGGGTGGGTGTCTGGATTGAGGGAGAGAGAGAGTAGGAGGAGGAAGAGGGAGGAAATGGAAAGGGATGAAGAGAGACACAGAGAGGAGAACGGGACAGAGAGAGAAAGACAGAGAGAGAGAAAGACACACACACAGACAGACAGGGACAGAGACAGAGATAGAGAAGAGAGAGGACACAGACAGACAGAAAGACAGAAATGGAGGGAGGCAGGGAGAGAGAGAGAGAGACAGTGACAGAGAAGAAAGGGAGAAGGGGGAGAGAGAGACAGAGAGAAGAGACACACAGAGAAACACAGAAGAGACATAGAGAGGGAGGGGGAGAGACAGAGACAGGAGGGAGAGAGGAGAAAGAGAGAGAGGGGGAGAGAGGGAAGGAGGGGGAAGGAGAGAGAGACTGAGAAAGAGTGAGAGACAAAGACAGAGACACACACAGAGACAGGAGAGAGGAAAGAGACAGAGAAACAGGCAGAAATAGATAGAGGGAAAGAGGAAGTGAGAGAGAGGAGAGAGGGAGACACATACACACATACAGAGACAGGAGAGGCAGAGAGAAGAGAGAGGCAACGACAGATAGAGAAAGGCAAAGAGGAAGACAGAGAGAGAAAGAGAGAGAGGGAGGGAGGAGAAAGAGACAGAGAGGAAAGGGAGGAGAGAGAACAGATAAGAGCAGAGAGACACAGACAAGATATGCTGAGAAATAGAGAGACAGAGAGGGAGGAAGGGAGAAGAGAGGAGGGAGATGGGAAGAGGGGGTGTGAGGTGTGGAGGAGATGGGTCAGCATTAGCCCTCCCTACCTCTGCAGCCACACTTCTTGCAGGTTGTATTCAGGACAGCCTCGAGGGTAATCTTCTGCCCTGTGTAATCCTTGAACGACCTCTTCCGCCTCTCTTCTTGGCTGAAATGAAGCAGGATTAACATTTACTGTGGTTCTCTCAAGAGAAACAGCTTTTGTGGATTCTAGTCTCTCTTTGTTACTGGTTTGATGGTAAAAGATAGAGGCAATATGACCCAATCTGTCAAGACCTAGGAGTCCAGCACATCTCAAACAGAACAATACACCAAAATAATAGATGGTAGGGAACAGGCCAGAGGGAGGCCTTGTGGGAGGTGTAGGTGATGAGTCTTATAACAGGGAAGGCTCTTTGCTTACTTCCCAAAAACAGAATGGCATTGGCACCAATGGCCTCCTATGACCTCTCCTTAACTATGAGCTATGGCCTTAAGTGTGCTTTCTAATCTAGTGAGAGCTCTCAGCACTCCTAGGCCCAGTGCATCTTACCATAGGAGGTATGTACCCCAGTGAAATGTAGGTAAAAATCATCATCTATGATAGAAAACTCCTTGATTTCTTGGATCTCAGTCAAGTGTTTGAATAAGGAACAAAGTTTTTTTCTTTCTTTTTTTTTTGGGGGGGGCAGTGTAAAGAAACCTGAAGCTCTAAACAACAATGAAAGAGGATTTTGGCAAGGCCTCATCTTTAGCTGTGCCCCCAAACCCTCTGCTCAGCATTCTGCTTCAGACCTCCTCAGATATAGGAATGAGGTCACATGTCCGGTATGGACCCACAGGAAATAAGTCTCTCAAAATAAAAGGTAAAGCCCAGCTTGCTCTCAGAATACAAACTTGAGGATTGGGCATAACTCCCAGGTCTCCACTGGGGTAACTCATTTACATTTCTCTGGCCTCTGTCTCAAACAGTCAGTCAATCAACAAATATTTATGGGGCACTCATTATGTGCAAGATACTGGGGATACAAGTACAAAGAGTGAAACAAACCCTCTTCACTTGCTTAGCCAAATTTAGCTAGAATCACTTCAAATCATAGCCAAAAAATATTCAGTATAAACAAAGTCAAGGTGGTGGATTCTGATAGATTACAGGCCAAATAATTTCCCCCGCATAATACTCAATTTAATCAAGCAAATATGTCATCTCTTCCCTACACAAACTGGACAACTTGCCATTTTTCAAACAGACCAGCTGATTTCCTGCCTCCCTGCCTATTAGGCTGTCGAGCCAGAATGTAGCTGTCTCTTCGCTTTATGTGCTTAAATCCCCAAACATTTCAAAATCCAATTAAGAGTCCCTCCTCCATGACTGGCCCAGCTGGACATTTGGTCTTGGTCACTTTCCTTTACTACCACGCACCTTTCTTAGAGCACTAGATCATAAACTCCAAGAGAAGGGACTGCGTGTTTGCTAGGTAGGGTAGGTGCTCACTACATGCTTGCTGAAATGCTGCTGTTTACAGCAGGCTGCATGAGAGAGAAGCTCCCTGCCTGAACCCTGGGAGCCCTTCCCAGTTTCTGTCACTGTGCTAGGAAATAGAGGTGGTCTTTTGTCTTCCTTGGTTTGTCCTTGTCAGGGCATTCCTGGTAAACCGTACTGCTTCTGGGGCTGCCTCAACTATAGCTCTAGGAAGGGAAAGTGATTGATGAGCATGCAGTGAACCAGTGGCCGAGGTGTAAATCAGGTCCCCAGAACCCTGACTTATAATGGGTTTCTATTCTAACTGGCATGTAACGTGCTCATACTCAGTACTACCAAAAAATGGAGAAGTAGGAAAATCATCAGGAGGCACATGAAAATCCCCAAACACAAAGCAATTTAGCCAAACTGTTATCACAGTAACTGGGGCAACCAAATGACTCCCCTGAGGCAGGAAGGAGTCAGTAGGACCACTCAGCAAAGGAGTGAGTGCCTGGAGCAGTCTTGCCTATGTATGGGACAGCACACAGCTAGGGTTTAATGGGGGAGGGGGGACTAATTTGAGTTGCCAATGTATTCAGCCTCACAGGATTTGGAACTGGAAAGCCCTCTGCAGACCATCTGGTCTAACTGCCTTATTTCATACACAAAGGAAATGAAGTCCAGAGAGGGAAAGTAATTAAGCTCAGATGACACAGGTAGTAAGTTCTCTGACCCCAAATCAGCAGAATCAGTACACTACTCCAGAACTGGCCAGAAAGCCTGCTTCTTCAGAGTATCTTCAAACGAGATGAAAGGAAGCCCCAGCAAAAGCTCCAGTGCAAAGTACAAACCATGAGGGGAGGAGTCTGGGTGACTGTGGGCCTTTACTTTCACTCTGCTAAGAATGGGGGAGAGGGCAGGAATTCTGTGTCTGCGTATCCCCTTCCTCCCTTAAGAGGTTTGTAGCTTAATCATATACAGTGAGGACACAGAAATTCAGATCGAGCTGCAGACCTGGAATCAGAATAAGCCCTGAGCCTTTCCACTCTCTAGGGAAGGTGTTCTCTGCTTGGAGTCTATGTACAAATTTCAGTGTGGCTGTAACCTTGGAAGGGAAAAATATTACATTTTTATTTCAATAGAATTGGTTTCCTGTGTAATTCTGTGCATTATATTTCATATATTTAAAAAGATTATTCTGTGAAGAGTCTATAGACTTCACCAGCCTGCCCAAGGGATCCAAACACAAAAATGGTTAAAGACCCCTGGTCCGGGAGGACGTCTGGGAGTTACAGTAAACACTTAACTAAGTAAACCTAAGGCAGGGCCCCAAAAAACAGAAGGTAATACCATGTAAGAGTGCTACCCCATCTGGGTGAAAAAATGTGTTTCACTCCTAGATTAAGGTCAGAGGTTGATTGACTGAGGTGCTATATTTGGCGACAGTACCCACGGCACATGTGGGCCTCAATTCCCTTCCTGACTGTCTTAAGACTATTAGGTCTTCAAATCATAGTCACAGACAAGGTTAATGTATCTGGGCTAGAGTCACAAAGCAGGATCATAAAGATAAATGAATATTTGTCAACTATCTGATTCAAAAGACAGAAAAGGGCTCAAAAAGGTTGTTCAGGAGGCTAGATTTTTCTGACCTGATAAGCCATTTAACTTACTCGGTAATGATGTTGTTGGGGTCAAGGTCTTTCCCGGTCCCTTGGTTGACAACTTTCATGGAAAGGGACAGCTTAACCTTGTCATCTTTAATCTGCAGGAAGCAAAAGTAGAGTCATCAAAAAGAGCTCAACCAAGAGCTTTACTGATGATGGCGCTAGCCTGTAAACTGCTTGGCGGAGTACACTCGCCTAAATAATGGGCACCAAAGGCATCTCCTGAGTGTCTACCATGGTGGGCACTGCTGGCAGGGGTGGAGGCTGGGGGCCAGTGTACAAAGAGAAACAAGAAACCACCTCTGCCTCCCAAGAAGCTAGCTGAGGAGACCAGACACATAAAATAACTTCGGGCAGCCTACATTAAGAGACAAGTGAATGGGAAAGAGAGTAAAGGCTACAGAGTTTGGTGGAGGGAGCCATTACTGAGAACTGGGAGCCTGAACTAGGCCTTGAAGGCATGGTAGAACTTAGACATATGGAGAGGAAGAAGGAGGGCATGCAAGAATGGAAGGGTAACATGAGCAAATGCATAAAGGTGGGATTACCTATGGCATGTTCAGAAATAAGGAAGAGACTAACCTAGCTAAAGAGGCAGGGTCCTACAGGGAGGGCAGGAAGAAGAAGGCGGGAAAGTAGGCAGAGAATCAGACACGTGTTCTCAAACATGGTCGATGTCTTGATTTCTTTTGTTTGACTATACATATTTGTTACAAGGGAGGTTTTCTATTAGTAGGGAGGTAAGTTAGCAGCTAGTGATAGAAAGAGAAGAAAGCAGCAATAAAACATTTTTTTAAATGTATAGAAGAAAAAAAGGAGCATAGATGGGGACACGGTAATTTTGTTACTACCTTGCTAAATAAATATCTATATACATATATATTTTTTTCAAAATTATATAGAATAGAAATTTACAGTTTCTTATACAACCTTCTTCCCTGTCCTTGGTACCTCCAGATGTTTGCTGATGACTTAAGTTTACGTTAAAAAAATTAATTTTTAAGAAACAGAAAGTAGAATCAGAGGTCTACAGCTGCAAGGGACCCCAGAAACCAACTAGACCAACCTCATTTTATAGGTAATGAAACTGAGGTTCGGGGAGGTTGAGTGGTTTGCTTAAGGTTATGTCACAGGCAGTAAGCATCAGAGAGGATTTGAACTCAGGTCCTCTGACTCTTAAGCCAGGGCTCTTTCCACCTTCCACTATGCCTCTAAAGGAAAGAGCAAGTACTTATTCTTCTGTAGATAACTAGGAGATTCTTTTCTATCACTGCCAAAAATGTTAGTCGTCAAGAGGGAGATGGCATCCAGTCAGGCCCATTGGGTGATGCTATGATAACCACAGTGACTTTGGAATCAAAGAACATGAATTTTGATCTGGACACTGTTGATCTCTACCTATGTAACCTCTCTGGGCCTGAGTTTATCATCTGCAAAATAAGGGGGTTGGACTACATGGTCTTTTAAGGTCCTTTTCAGCTCTAAATCTAGGACCTTAGGATCTTGACTGATGTCAACTTAGCTCAAGGTGACTAGATTTATTGTCTGTACTCTACAATGGGCACTCTGATCCTGTTGCCTTGTGATCTAATTATTCCTTTGTATGTCTGCTAGTATGTAAGCTTGTCTTAAACTCCCTGGGCAACTAGCCTTTCCAAGGACCGCCATAAATATTTGACTATTAACTTACATCATCCAAACTTAGAGTCAGCTGTGAAATGGGCTAGCCTGGTAATGCTCAGGTGCATGGCATAAGCTGGGGGTGGGGTGGCAGTGGGATTGGAGTAGCAACAAATACTCATTTATTTGCTTCCTGGGGGAAGGACAGACTAGTAATGGGTTGGTTTTTTTCTTTTTTTTGAGCTAACGGAATTCACTATTTATTTGCAAAACTTTGGGAGTCTTGCCTGGATAATGAGGAAATGGACCAAAGAACTTTCTCAGATTCCTTCAAACCCAGAGAGTCAATGAACCTCCAAGGTAAGTAAATGCACCCCAATCCTTCTGATGTGGAAATGGAAGCAGTTTTGGTGAGGTGGGAAAGGAGAAGACATGATAGTGGCAGAGCTCAAAAGCAGAACCACCCACTCTGGGAAGATGACCAGTCTGCCAGCTTCGGTTGAGAATCAAGTCATCATTCTTCCTACACCTTTACATTCCTGCTCACTTGTAGACAAGGCACAGAATTTTACCTCCCGGCCGATAAGCTTCACCCACACTTTGTCACCGACATCCACTATCTCAGAGGGCTTGTCCACTCGACAGGATGACATGTGTGTTCGATGGACCAGGCCTTGAAACAGAAAAGGGAAACATTTAATGTAGGCCTGGTACATCACTAGTCAATGGGGAAAGCACAAAGGAAAACCAGTGTAATCTTACACTACAAGGGCATCTAGTTATGTGCTGTTCACGAGCACAGAGGAATCCAGAGAAAAGTATTAGCCCCCAAACCAAACACAGACAGGAAAGGAATAAAGCAAAATGTCTTTTTTACAGGTGGAATAGAATTCTCAAAAAAATTTTTAATTGATATTTGTTTTTACATCATCTACATTTCCCAATGTATCCCTCTTTTCCCTCCCTCCTAGAAAGCCACCCTTTATAACAAAGAATTCAAAAAACCCAACAGTTCAACCAAATTAACCAAGTCTGACATTATATGCAAAGTTCTATGCCCAATGTCTCCTACCTCTGAAAATAAGTAGAGGGAGGGGGGTGGAGCCAAGATGGCGGCTGGAAAGCAGGGACTAGCGTTAGCTCCCCGCTGAGTCTCTCCAAAAACCTATAAAAAATGGCTCTGAACCAATTCTAGAACTGCAGAACTCACAAAATGGCAGAGGGAAGCAGGGCTCCAGCCCAGGACAGCCTGGATGGTCCCTACATGAGGTCTATTCCACACGGAGCTGGGAGCAGAGTGGAGCAGAGCCCAGTGTGCGCGGCGCAGAACAACCAGACCAGGAGCCAGGCGGAGCGTGCCCTAGCGCCCTGAATCAGTGAGCTGCAGCAGTTACCAGACTTCTCAACCCACAAACACCAAACACAACAGAGAAGGTTAGTGGGAAAAGCTGTAGGAGTGGAAGGAGTTCTCAGTTCGGCTACTGCCCCGGGGGCAGCGGAGGTGGGGCAGCTACAGAACTAAAGCTGCAGTTGCTTCTGGCCCCAGGCCCACCTGGTGGGAGGAATTAAGTGGCGGATCAGAGCAGGAGTGAAGAGCCTGCTGAAGATCTAAGCCCAGTCCAGGTTGGGGGTTCTTGGGGAAGGAGGAGCGCTGGTGTGGCAGAGCTGGAGCATGCCCCCAAGCTTGGAACATAGTTCTCTTAACTCTACAAGCAGTCATACCCCTCTGAAAAACTCAAGGGTCAAGTTAGTTGGATGGGAATATGGCCAGGCAGCGAAAACACACCAAGATTCAGTCTCAGACTTTGGATTCTTTCTTTGGTGACAAAGAAGACCAAAACATACAGCCAGAAGAAGTCAACAAAGTCAAAGAGCCTACAACAAAAGCCTCCAAGAAAAACATGAACTGGTCTCAGGCCATGGAAGAGCTCAAAAAGGATTTGGAAAAGCAAGTTAGAGAAGTAGAGGAAAAATTGGGAAGAGAAATGAGAAGGCTGCGAGGAAACCATGAAAAACAAGTCAATGACTTGCTAAAGAAGACCCAAAAAAATACTGAAAAATACACTGAAGAAAACAACACCTTAAAAAATAGACTAACTCAAATGGCAAAATAGCTCCAAAAAGCCAATGAGGAGAAGAATGCCTTGAAAGGCAGAATTAGCCAAATGGAAAAGGAGGTCCAAAAGACCACTGAAGAAAATACTATCTTAAAAATTACATTGGAGCAAGTGAAAGCTAGTGACTTTATGAGAAATCAAGATATTATAAAACAGAACCAAAGGAATGAAAAAATGGAAGACAATGTGAAATATCTCATTGGAAAAACCACTGACCTGGAAAAGAGATCCAGGAGAGATAATTTAAAAATTACTGGACTACCTGAAAGCCATGATCAAAAAAAGAGTCTAGATATCATCTTTCAAGAAATTATCAAGAACTGCCCTGATATTCTAGAGCCACAGGGCAAAACAGAAATTGAAAAAATCCATCGATCACCTCCTCAAATAGATCCCAAAAAGACATCTCCTAGGAATATTGTTGCCAAATTCCAGAGCTCCCAGATCAAGGAAAAAATACTGCAAGCAGCCAGAAAGAAACAATTTGAGTATTGTGGAAACACAATCAGAATAACCCAAGATCTGGCAGCTTCTACATTAAGAGATCGAAGGGCTTGGAATACAATATTCCGGAGGGCAAAGGAGCTAGGATTAAAACCAAGAATCACCTACCCAGCAAAACTGAGTATCATGCTCCAAGGCAAAATGTGGACTTTCAAGCTTTCTCAGTAAAAAGACCAGAGCTGAATAGAAAATTTGACTTTCAAAGACAAGAATCAAGAGAAGCATGAAAAGGTAATCAAGAAAAAGAACAAGAAAAAGAAATTGCAAGGGACTTACTAAAGTTGAACTGTTTTGTTTACATTCCTACATAGAAAGATGATGTGTATGATTCATGAGACCTCAGTATTAGGGTAGCTGAAGGGAATATGCATATATATATATATGTGTTTATGTGTATATATATATATGTATATATATGTGTGTGTGTGTATATATACATATATATATATATACATATATATATATATATATAGAGAGAGAGAGAGAGAGAGAGAGAGAGAGAGCAAGCAGGCACAGGGTGAGTTGAAGATGAAGGGATGATATCTAAAAGAAATAAAATCAAATTAAGGGATGAGAGAGGAATATATTGAGAGAGGGAGATAGGGAGAGATAGAATGGGGTAAATTATCTCGCATAAAAGTGCCAAGAAAAAGCAGTTCTGTAGGAAGAGAAGAGAAGGCAGGTGAGGGGGGAATGAGTGAATCTTGCACTCATCAGATTTGACCTGAAGAGGGAATACCATACATACTCAATTGGGTATCTTACCCCACAGGAAAGAAGAAGGAAGAAGATAAAAAAATCAGGGGGATGATAGAAGGGAGGGCAGATGGGGGTGGAGGTAATCAAAAACAAACACTTTGGAAAGGGGACAGGGTCAAGGGAAAAAATTCAATAAAGGGGGATTAAGGTTAGGAAGGAGCAAAACATAGTTAGTCTTTCACAACATGAGTATTGTGGAAGGGTTATACATAATGATACACATGTGACCTATGTTGAATTGCTTTACTTCTTAGGGAGGGTGGGTGGGAAGAGAAGAGGGGAGAGAATTTGGAACTCAAAGTTTTAAAAACAGATGTTCAAAAACAAAAAAAAAAGTTTTTGCATGCAACTAGAAAATAAGATACACAGGCAATGGGGCGTAGAAAGTTATCTTGCCCTACAAGAAAGGAAGGGAAAAGGTGATGGGAGGGGAGTGGGGTGACAGAAGGGAGGGCTGACTGGGGAACAGGGCAAAAAGAATATACGCCATCTTGGAGTGGGTGGGAGGGTAGAAATGGGGAGAAAATTTGTAATTCAAACTCTTGTGAAAGTCAATGCTAAAAACTAAATATATTAAATAAAAAAAATTTTTTTAAAAAAGAAATTAAGTCGAGGGAGGCTTCTTCTTACATCTTTTTGATTGCATTTGCTCATTGTAATTTCACATGATTCAGTTCTGATGATTTTGCTTAAGTTCTTTTTTATTTATTTTTGTTATAGTTTAGGTTCTGAACTGTCTGCTGCCCTTCCCCCCCATCCCAGAGGCCACCATTTTACCCACACACGCACGCGCACACACACACGTAAAACATCCTATGTGCACTTCTGTTTATCAGTACTATCCCTGAAAGTGGCTAGTATCTTCCTTCCTATGTCCTTTGTAGTTGATTTCAGTATCTGAATAGCTTAGTTGCTCAGTTTCCTTTTTCTTTTTTGGTTACATTTTAAGTTCCCACCTGTCATGTTAGTTTTCCATTCACATTGCCGCTGTCATTTTGTACATTGCGTCCTTGGTTCTGCTTACTTCACTTTGTATCAGTTCACCTACATCCTTCCAGTACTCATCACCTTCTTCGCTTCTTACAGCACAGTAATATTCCACTTCAGTCCCGCCCTACCATCTTTCTACCTAGTCCCCAGTGGCTGCACATCTACTTTGTTTCCAGCAGAGAAGAATTCTGAAGAGGCTCCTCTGTTTAAGCTTCTGACACTCTATCTTGTTTACACGTCTGAGGAGCAGGCTTAGCCCACTCATGGGTGTAATAAACCCATACCGGTACAAGATGTCCTAGCCAAGTGCCTGTTAAAATGCATTCAGACAACTTCTTGCAGTTTTTCAATCCAGATATAAAAGAATCTGCTGCACTGATAGAAAGGATCTCCTGACTGTGCAAAACTCAGTTAAGGCTAATTTCCTCCACAACTTCATCAGCAATGGAACAGAAGAGGATGAATCTAAACTGATAAACCATGGCTCCAGTTAGAAAGCTGTCCAAATGAGACCCCACCCTGATTGACCATTCCTCATTTTTTCAGTTGTGTCCAACTCTTCATGACTCCATTTGGGATTTTCTTGGCAAAGATCTTGGAATGGTTTGCCATTTCCTTCTCCAGCTCATTTTACAGATGAGGAAACTGAGGTGAACAGAGTGAAGCGACTTGCCCAGGATCATACAGCTAATAAGTGTCTGAGGCCAGATCTGAACTCAGCAAGATGAGTCTTCCTGACACCAGGCCCAGCACTCTGTGCACTATGGTGCCACCTAGCAGTCCACTCTTATCTTTAGGGCTCAATTTCCTCTTTTGACCTTCCAGAGAAGGTGCCACTGAGTACATACTAAATGCAGTACTGCTGGAGCTCTCCCGCTGGAGAAAGATGGCTACTTTTACCCCAGTGGTTCTACCCCAACGTCCCTAAAGTCTAGAGCTCTACCTCTTTGAGGTCTGGTACCCCCAGAGTGACAGGGAGGGGTCATATACCCAATAACATAGTCTATGGGATGGAAACAGTGCTGAAAAGGATGACTTGGTTTGGGCTTTGCCAAAGAGTGATTTCTTAGTCCAGCCCTGTGAATATGGCACTTTCTCCGTCTATAAAGGGGGAGAATCATAAGGGACAAATTGAGGAAGTCACTATTCAGAGTGACAAAATAAATTGGAGGCTGACCCAAGGATTAGGACTCACTGAGTTTCTAGTTAATTGCTCATCTCCTGGAGTCCAGCTGTCCTGTCCTGCAGAGATTCACCCCTAGGCAGCCAGATTTGGAAAAATGACAAAGGCACCTTGCTGCAAATCTGGGCTATAAATGAACTCCCTAGAAGTTGGCTCTTCTCCACCATGGTCCCTCCCTGCCCCAACCGAACCAAAATGTATCAGGACCAGCTCCCCCTAAGATTCTCCTACATATCAGTGCAAGGCAGAGAGGATGGGGCAGCAGTGGCAGGGTAATTAACAGAGTGGTTTGTCTTCAAATTTTAGAAGCCTTTGGCCTAGCCAGTTTTACCTCATTCACTTTTACTGAAAAAAAAAAAAACTGAGAAACTTCATTCTTGCTCACTGGCTGCCTGTCCCAGGGAAGCTGCTGGGAACTGGGCTAGGAGAAGAGCTGACGTGTTCTACTTAGAAAGCCTTGGGTTCAGGGCTGACAAAGCTTGAAGGGGAAAGAGTCCCGTGGAATCATCACGGCCATATTCATTTTACCCCAGAACTCATACTGCAGAATCTGTGTCTCCTGACCAAGTAGCCTCATGGCAAAGCACCAAGTATAATGGCTAGAGAGCCTGAGTTTTAACTCCAGTTCAGGCCCGAATTACATTTGCAGAGTACTCTGCTGTTTCCAAAGTGCTTTCCTGCCCATCATCTCACTGATTCACACAGTCCTGAGAAGTAAGCAGGAAGAGACAATGTGGCCTTGTGTTAGAGGGCACCATGGAGGGGAGGGGGGAGTCCTTGAGTTCTCATCATGGCTTCGCCACCAGCTAGTGGGGTGAATGACCCGTCCTGCTTCAGCCCTCTTAGGTTGGTTTTCTTTCAGGCTCATAATAATAGTTCACATTTCGAAAGTGATTTACTCACAAACAATCCAGCAACAAAAGCAGTACAAATATTATCATTCCCATTTCACAGGAAATCAAGCAATCAGTCAACAAGAATTGACTTCCTCAATTTGTCCCTTATGAAGGTACCTGGTACTGTGCTGAATGCAGAGAAGTTAAGAGGGGCACGATGGTTGACTACGACAAGGCAGGTCAGCCCCACTCACTAGGCACAACGACACCAGTGAAGATAAAGGAAGAGCACCGGACCAAGTGGTAATGGGCACGCTAAGGATCCTGAAAAGAGTGAAGGGAAGCCCAAGGAGACAGCCTGCTGGCACTGGGCAAGGGGAACATCCAAGAAGATTTGCTGGAGACCTAGGCAGGGATCATGGACAAGGGAAGAGCTGCTGCTGGGCTGCTCTGGCCCAGAACCTGGGCTGGGGAGCTTTCCAGTCCACAGAGGGAGCTGAGCTCAATAACTGCACTGTTGTTCTTCCTTCATTTCGAAGAAGACCAGTGGCATCACAGGGTGATGTCCTGACTTGCTCAGGAACTGGATTTAAGTGAGGCAGAGCTGCGCAAAGTCATCAGCCTCATTCTCTCTTCCAGAGTCACTGAAGTCCAGCGACAGGACAAAAGTCAGGTGACTGGTGATGACCCTGGATGCAGCAGATGACCTTGGTGTCCTTGATGTCTGACCAAGCTCTAAACACACCATAGTGCCTATTTCAGCTGGCTTTATGGCCATTGGAACAAATTGTTTTTATCTGCCTATTCTGTCAGGGGAAGTCTTCACATGCTTGGGGCAGACACCCCCCTAGCTCACGAATGGGTTTTAGACCTATGGGTTACCCTCGAGCTGATTTAGATCATCTGCAGAGATGGTTTTCCTGGGGTATGGCCACTGTGCACACTTATAGCTTTTTGGAGCCACAGGTGAGAGTCGAGTGCCAGGTGGACACCAAAGGTGAATGGACAGCCCTGAAAAGGACTCAGCAAACCCTGACAGCATAGGTGCTAGTCCTCCATGAACACCTCATACACCTTTGTATACTAGCTGTCTACTAGGACAGGGAGGAAGGACCAGGGGCAAGATTGTAGTTCTGTAACTCTGACCCATGTAGCCTTCAGTGCATTGACAGGGACTGTCTCTTCAAGCTGTGACCAGGGACAAGTCTAGAGCTGGGTCACCTAGACCCCTCACTGGCATTGGGAGGCTGCAAATTTCAGCCTGGAAGGCAGTAATCAGACTAAACCCTAGAACAGCTTTCTTAGAAGGCTGAAAGATTGGTGAGCTGCCCCTGAGATCCTTGAAGATCCCTGAGATCTGGTGTCCTGTTGCTGTTTCATCTGGGTATTGAGTGAAGAACAAAGCACTCAATACCCAGATGAAACAGCAACAGGACACCAGATAGGATAGCTCAGACCCAAATATGGCTCCACCATTCCCTCCAGAAGAGCACAGAACCCAGACCTTATACAAAGTTTCAATTTAGGAAGGAAAGCTGGAAAAAATGCTAAACAAAAGAAGACACTGATGATAGAGAAATATTATGGATCCAGGGATGCCCAAGATACAAACTCGGAAGAAAAGAATAATTCTACAACATCTATAAGAAAAGTCTCAAACAAAAACACAACTTGGCTACAAGGAATTTACTGGAAGAAATGAAGCAAGAGTTTAAAATGATCATAGTTAAAGAGTGCAGAATGGAAGAAAATACACAACTAAATTATAACAGCGCATGTGAATGGGATGTACATGCATAAAACAGAAGAGGATAGCAAAACAAAGAAAGTAAAATCTGAAAATATGGTGTTAACAAGGAACACACTTAAAACACAAAGATTCACAAAGAGTTAAAAATAAGGGACTTGAACAAAATCTATTAAGCCTCAGGTGTCCTCAAAAAAGCAGGGTACAATCATAATTTCGGACAAAGCCACAGTAAAACAGACGATTAACAAAGATAAATAGGGAAATTATATTATGTTTAAAGGCATCACAGATGAATTAATATAAATACTATATACATATATATGTATGTATGTATGTGTGTACACACACACAAACACACACACACACACACACACACACACACACACACACACACACCCCAAATGGCAAAGCATTTAACTACTTAAAGGAAAAGCCAATTGGGTTTCAGGGAGAAATGGACAATAAAACTATAATAGTTGGGGAGCTCAACCTTTTTCAAACTTATACAAATCTAACAAAAAGATAAATACTAGAAGAACTGAAGATTTGAATTGAATTTTAGGAAATTAGATATGACAGGAAATTAGACATGAAGAGAATAAAGTATGCATATTTCTCAGCAGTGTGAGGTACCTTTACAAAAACTGACCATCTATAGGACATAACAACCTCACAAACAAACGCAGAAACGCAGAAATATTAGACAGATCCTTTAATAATTGCAACACAATATAAGTTATAAACAATAACAAGCCTCTGAGGAAAGCATTAAAAGTTAGTTGAGGGACTAAATAACCTAATCCTAAAGAACTGGTGGGTAAGAGAACAAATTTTAGAAACAATAGTTAATTTCATCAAAAAAAGTGACAACAATGAGCCAAAATACCAAAATTTTGTGATGCAGCTAAAGCAGTCCTAGAGAGAAAATGTCTATCTCTAAACACTTTCATCAACAAAAGAGAGAAAGAACAGCTTAATGAATTATGTATGAAATAAAAAACAAACGGAAAAGTTAAATGATTCACTCACAGTTCAAGAACTAGTAAGTGGCAACATTAAGACTCGAACCCAAGAACTTGGACTCTGGCTCTCTTCTCACTATAACCACAATGCCCTATGCCTCTGCTGCTTCATTTTTTAAACAAAGATAATACCTGCTCTATCTCACAGGGTTGCTGTGAGAAACAAATGGGTCAGGGATGTGCAATGCCTAACAAAAGCAGGGTGTTAACTGTTTCTCTCAGTGACTTTGCCCAGGCCGTCCCCGTCTGGGATGCCTTCCTTTGTCCTTGAAGTCTCTTGGCATCCCAGTTTCCTCCAAAGTTCAGCTCACTCTCCCTCCTACATGAGGCCGTTCCCGATCACCTCCTCCCCACCTCCTCGACCAATGACTTTGTGTTTATTTTGAATATACTCACTTGTACACTCTGTTCTCCCAACACAGTGTAAGCTCTATGAGAGTAAGAACAGCCCAACTTTTGTGTTTGTAGGGCCAGTGCTTAGCACATAGTAGGCATGTAATAAGTGCCGGTTGATTATGATTTATTTCTACATGTGGGATAACAATCTCCAATCCACATTCCAAAGGCAAGATGACTCAATATTCCAGTTGCTACTCAAACAGGCAGCCCGTCCTCCTGAGATGGCCACAATAATTCAATTTTATTCAAGACTTGTCACTTTTTGAATGTTCTAAGATATCCAACCATGAAAACGGGGGGCCTCTGTGATGCCTGTCAACTGTCAGAAAATTCATAACCCACAGCTAGGATAGAATGGGATAACAGGTGGTGGGGTGAATTTCTCATTTCAGAAACATACCTTGCTTTTTGCAGCCTGGAATTTTGATAAAGGCTCCATATTCTGTCACTGTAACAACCTGAAAAGAAAAAGAAACATGTCTAAAACTAAACTCATTATCTTTCCCAATTCTTTCCCATTTCTGAACTTCCCTATTATTGTTATCCAGGGCATCACTCTTGACAGGCACCCAAGCTTGCAATCCGGGTGCCATCCTTAAACTCCTCACTCACTCCCAACTCCCATACACAAGTTATTGCCAAGTCCTCTCTCCTGTGACACCGTCACCCCTCTAATGCAGGTCCTCATCACTCAAGCCTGGACGATTGCAGTAACCAGCAGGGGGTTCTGCCTGCCTCAAATCTCTCCTCATTCCAGGCTACCCTCCATTCAGCTGTCAAATTAATCTTCCTGAAGTATAAACCACGTTACCCCTTTATTCAATCATCTCCAGTGGCTCCCCATCCCTCTAATATAAAACTCTCTGACTGGCATTCAAAGCCCTTCACCACCTGGTCCTTTCCAGGTTTATTATACCTTCCTCCCCTCCATGTGTTCTGTGATTCAGTTACAGTGGCCTCCTTGCTATTCCTCCAATGAGACACTTCCCACTCCATGCATTTTCACTGGCTATTTCCCATGTCTGGAATGTTTTCCCTCCTCATCTCTGCTTCCTGGCTTCCCTCAAATCCCAAATAAAATTCCATTTTCTATGAGGAGCCTCCTCCAATGAGGCAATGGATGCTGAGTGCTCTGTAACTATAAGGCATTTCATAGTGATATATATATACATACACACACACACACACACACATATATATATACACACACACATACACACACACACACACACATATATCATAGTGCCTATATAGTGCTCAATAGAATACTTGCAATGATGCTTCAGGTCACTACACTGTGTCTACGCCTCAGGCAAAGGTCTTTGTGAATTCTCCTGGCCAAAAACACCATCATCCTGCAGCCAAACTGGTGATGAGTTTCTCATGGTTTAGCTAGACTGGCCCTTAGGCCAAAGAGATCAAGCCTATGCCTGGGCCCATACTCAAAGCCTTTCCAGCTTAGTAGCCATACCAGAGATTGTGCACTACAAGCTCGGTCTTCAAGATCCCAGGGCCATTTCTGCACCACGAGGAGACATAGGAACTGTTATTAAATCACAGTAAAATATGTTATTAAAAAACCCCTCCAGTTGTATGGAATAACCTCAGTTCTTCTCAAAAATAACACAGAGTCTGAAAGCTGATAGTGTTTGGGAATCGAGAAACATTCAACTAAAAAACAAAAACAAAAAAAAAAAACCCACAAGACAAATGCACAAATGAGTGAATGAATAAATATTATTTTATACTTTCCAAAGTATTTTCCCACTAATATTTTTATTTGCTCACAAATGCCCCATGAGTTAGGTAGCCTAAGATCTAATTTTATAGCTCAATTAGCAGTCATTTATGAAATGCATATTATGTGTCAGGCACTGTGGGTACAAAGACAAAAATGAAACAGCATCTCGTCTCAAGAAGCTTATATTCTGTGGCAGAGATAGCATTTACGGATATACAAAATATTTACTAAATGAATGAAAGGGTATTTTTGGTGGGAAGTGGGAGAAGATACTAATAAGGGGATCAGCCACAGCTTCATGTAGAAGTTTGAAGGGAACAAGAGTCAGTCTTTGAGGCAGAGAGGAAGGAGAGAACATTCTAGGAATGTGGGTCAGCCAAGGTAGGACGTGGGAAATGGATCATCCTGCAAGTAACAGACAAGCGGCCAGAAGAAGACACTGTTGCACAGAGATGTCACATGGTTCCACGGTCACAGAAGCAACCAGCCTGACCCTGGGCCCTGACTGCTCGCCTGGGACTTCTTAATTCTAACATGGTTAAAATGATGCATTGTTAAGTGTAATGGATTTAGAGTCAGGAAGACCTGAGTTCAAATCTGGCCTCAGACACTTGACACATGTACTAGATGTGTGACCTTGGGCAAGTCACTTAACCCCAATTGCTCTGCCCCCTCCCCCAAAAGGGTAGGACAAGATAGCCTAAAAGATTCCTTCCACCTCTCAATCCATGATCCCGCAGTGAAAATGTTCATTTTTCTCATTCCCTAGTGGATCTCTACTGATTGAGAATACTTGGGCAATGTTAGAACTTGGGATTCCAAGATCCCAAGCCTAGGTTTTACACAGGAGCCCTAAGTATGCTTCCAAAGACAATCCCATCATACAGAGTGGTTAGGCAGCTATTACATCAAGCTTAGGGGCTTTCACTGGTGTGGATACTCCCTCCAGGGAATCTAGCTGGAACTGCAGCTTTCTAGAATGTTCTCTGGATAACAAACAAGAGGGCCCTGTCCTCTCAGCTTTTTACAGCCTGGTAGGAACGGCCAAAACTTGGGCTCTGCTGCTGTGGCTTTCAAGAACCCAAGAGTCACCTCCATGCCACCATAAAGCAACAGAGGACATCAGTGGAGGTGCCACTATTACAGTACTTTTTTTTTTTTTGACAAAGTATCTTGTGAAAGACAAAGCCAACACTTGCCATTTAATTACAAGAAGGCCAAACATTGGACCTCCCTTTTCTTTTTCTTTATCTTAAAAAAAGAGGAAATTTAAATATACCAAGTAAAACAGGAAAAAGGATTCTATGTGAAACACAAATCTTTATGTATAGCTCACTTTAAAAAAAGTATATAATAATTCACCATTTTACTTTCATATCTGTTGGCCATTTATCTCATGGAGCTGTTATCCTCATGTATTTGAATCCGTTCTCTATATCTTAGATATCAGACCTTTGTCAGAAACTTGCTGCAGAGTCTTTTTTCTCAGTTGGCTGTTTCCCTTTTAACTTTAATTGCCTCAACTTTGTTTGTGCTAAAACTTTCCAATCATACCTAATCAAGACTGTCTATTTTATCTTCTATGATCCTCTCTGTCCCTCATTTTGCCACAAACTCTTTCTCTAGTCACAGCTGAGAAAGGCGTTTTTGTCCTTGATTCTCTAATTTATGATGTGATCTTTTATATAGCTAGGTCATGCAGCCATTTGGAGTGCCGTGTGGTCTATGGTGTGAAATCTTAGTCTACACCTAAATTCCACAGGCTACTTTCCAGTTTTTCTAGCAATTTTATTGTGTTCGTTAGCTTCTTTATATGATGTACGTAATCTGTCCTCCAGAAACATCTGGGTTTAGTGGCCTGATATTCACCAGGACGACTGGAGATGGCCCAGGATGCACTGGGAAACCCTGGTCCTTTAAGGCGAAGGCCTTTTCATGTACTCACTTAGAGTGAAGTAACGCTTATACAGTGAATAGGTCTCTTTAAGACATGAGTCAAAAGATGGCCCCTTTAATTAGAAAAAAAGAAAAAGAAAAAGCAAAAAAATCAAGCTGGGAGGGAAGACCCTCAGAGTTGCTGTTCCAAAATAGAAACAGTTACCACTGACATTCACTCAAAGCCAGGAGGGCCCAAAATACAGCCATTAAATGGAGCTTAGGCAGGGATCTACTGTGGTCCAATCTATGGGCTTCACAGTCAACTGATTGGAAGGAAGGAAAGAAGGAAGGAAGGAAGGAAAGAAGGAAGGAAGGGGAAAGTGAGGCTGGTGACCTTGCACAGCCCTCCCTCACTCAAATCAAAATCAACTGCAAATCATGTCATCATTTCCCTGATGTCATGGTCCTCTTCGAGAACAAAGGATAAACACAATGACAACAACCTGTCCTACTTTTCAACTTTTCTATTTTTTAACCACTACCAAATAGTTTTCACAATTATTGCTTTGAAGTACAATTTCAGATCTGGTATTGATAGGCCCCCTTCCTTTCTACTTTTTTTCATTACTTTCCTTGAGAATCTGGACCTTTTGTTCCTCCAGATGAATTTTGTTATTAGTTTTTCTAGCTCTCTAAAGCAATCCCTTAGTAGTTTGGTATGGTGCTGAATTAGTAAATTAACTTAGGTAGTATTGTTTTAATTATAGGGACAAGACTCAATTACTATAACTCCACTTTATTGCTCTAAAGAGTGTTCTGTAGTTGCATTCAGCCCCCTAGGACCAAATGCAGGTACTAGAAGTAACACATGCCCCAGGAATCTGCAAAGAGAGCTAGGAAACACAACATTCTTTTCAACAACTTTTGAAAGGTTACAATTATTAGAAGCTTCTGCTAAAATACTATTCCAAAGCCTCATCATGACACAGAGGCAACCTTGAAGTCTGTAAGGTGATGCTAGAAGAGTGCAATCTCGGGTCAGTTAGATCAAGGTAGCAAGGCTTCAAGCACAGGCCCAGCCATCTACTCTATTGTCTATTGTCCAATGACCAGTCTAACTAAATCTAGAGAGGCCAAGCCAGGAAGACTGACACCAACAGGTTGACGAGCAATAAAGCAGTATTTTTGGCCAAGACAAAGCTCACAGAACACAGATGATGACCTGTCTTTTGGCTTTAGCTTTAACATTCTATATACATCCCCAAGAGACCAAACCACTTCCTGGTTCTAAAGCTGTTTGGTCTTTGGGCAGCGGACTGAGCCTGCCAACAGCACAGCTGCTGGGAATCAAGGATTAGCCACACAAAGTTCTTTCAGGACAAGCCTAAAAATGAGTATTTTATTGTTGCCTCTTCTTCCGCTCCTCCTCCTGTTTCCTTCACTCCAATTAAAACAGATTCCCCCATAAGCCTTTTCTGTCATTGCCTACATCTCCAGCACCATTCACCCAATTACAGCATATGCTTCCAGTGATAAAAGAGATTTCAGAAGCCACCTAGCCCAGTCCCTTCCTAAATATGAATGCCACTTTCAACACGTGTAATGACCATCTAAGCCACCTTTGAAGGCGTTCTGTGACAAGGAACGCT
The DNA here is from genome assembly GCF_011100635.1 of Trichosurus vulpecula. Lineage (NCBI taxonomy): Eukaryota > Metazoa > Chordata > Mammalia > Diprotodontia > Phalangeridae > Trichosurus > Trichosurus vulpecula. The sequence goes on along the minus strand of NC_050574.1, from coordinate 66,206,152 downwards.
TTACCTCTCCCAGGCAGCCTGTTCCAATTCTGAACAGCTCTCAGCATTGGAAGTTTTTCTTTACTTATACCTGAGTTGACCCCTCTGCCATTTTCTTCCTCGGCTCTAAGTTCTGGCTTCTGGGGCCAACACATCACATCTTTGCTATAGAGTCCTTTAGATATTTGGAAATAGGTATCTTGTCTCCCAAGTTCCCTCTAGGCTAAAGATTCCCTCTTCCTTCAACTGATACTCAGAACGGTTTTGAGACCATTCAACATCCTAGAGGGTCCCCCTTAGATGCCCTCCACCCTGATCCCCAGAAATGACTGCAGGATTCCAGATGAGACCTCCCTGGGTCCAGAGGCCTGGGATCCCTCATTCCAGACCATGTTTCCATTAATACAGCCTCAGGCTGCACCTGTATTTTTGGCTGCTGGCCAGGTCACTCTAGGTACCTTCATTGACTGTGATGTCCATTTCAACACCTAAGACTGTGTCACATGACACCTACCTTACCCTTGTGCAGATGATTTTTTTTAAACCCAGGTATAGAACTTCACATTTATTCTATGAATTCTCATCTTACCAGAGTGGCACAGAGGTGGAGTGCTGGAAAGAGTTTGTAATTAGGAGAAACCTCAGGACAAATCCTGCCTCTGGGGCTTATTTCAATGTGAACATGGAAAATCATTTAACTCAAGTCACAGTTCCCTCACTATACTGAACTCCTGACCTGTATGGTTATTTTAACTGTTCACTTGTTTGTAGCTTATCTCTCCTATATAACATACCCCAGGGCCCCGGGGCAGGGAGTTGGGGTTCCCCACAGCATTCTCCACAGGCTGAGCACAAAATAGGCATTTTGTAAAAGAGGGCAGATTGACTGTTCCTGGCGGCCCATTCCTTCCAGGCTGCTACAGCATCCTTAGCTCAAATCTCTTGACTTCAAGTCATACCCTTCAGGAAGCCTTCCTCCTTCAGTGCAGGGAAGCAATCTGACACTTCCCAGGCCTGCCTCCTCCACACATCCATGTACAAATAGTGCAAATCAAAGCAGAGAAAGCTGCCTTACTAGCAGTGGCTTCACTGGAGGGCTGGTCCCCCAAAACTGGGATACACTGTCCCTCACAGAGGTTAGTGTCCCTGCCTCATCTGTTCACTGAGACCCCATGAGTCAAAGGTCATGACTTGGGTCTCCAATACCAGGAAAAGCCACACTGCTTGGATGTGTGAGGCTGGCAAGGCAGCCAGAGACAGAATTTACCCGTGTCCAAAGGGCTGGAATAGTTTGTTTCTTATGAACCTTTTTATATCAACTTCCTTTTTACTGTTGGCCAGGGTCCTGGTATGTGTCTCCTGTGTAATGTTTTAGTTCAAATCTCAGCAACCATCCAGGTCATAAAGGCAATTGTCTTCCTTCACCTCCGGCTTAAAGATTACGGAATCACAGATCAAGACCTGGAAAGGACTTTAGAAGCCACTGTGTCCAACTCACTCTCCTCATTTTACAAAGGAGGAAACTGAGGCACAGAGCATGGCAGGGACTTGACCACAGTCACAGAACTACTAAGTGTCTGTGGCAGGCTTTGAACTTGGCACTTCCTCCATCCAAGCCCAGTATTAGCTAGCTACACACGATGCAGAAAGGGCACCCACAAAGAGATGCAGCAGAAAATCAGCTTCTCAAGGAAAACACTTTCCAAGGACAGAAGTTTAGGCGCACCTCTCCTCTGAAGATAGTGTAGAGATCAGGCAGGTCATCCAGAGTCTCACGTCTTCCTGGATTCATCCTAAATGCTTCGTGCACTCATGAATTCCCCTTGTAAGTAATCAAGCCTCCTGCTTTACTGGAACAAAGACAGAAAACAATTAGAGATATTTAATTTAATGACGGATGAACAAGCTGATGCTAACATAACAAGCTGGTTTCGATGGAACTGCCCAATTAAGTTTAACCCACCCACCCCTGGCCCCCCCACTCAGTGATTTTGAAGTCTTGATCTTAGTGGGGGCCAGTCTAAGCTGGCAACGGGAACTTCAGTGACTTAGGACTTCCTTTTCAATTTGTAAGAGACCCAAGGGGATGTCTTCTTGTTGGGGGATTGCTGGGGATTTTAAAAATTAATTGTCAAGTAAATAAAAGGTGTGCTAATTATTTCTGGTCCAGGGAGACTAGAGGTGGTTGGAGATTTACAAGAGGGAAAAACAAAAACAAAACCAAGGGGCTTAACAGAACTAAAAAGGCCAGTACTTAACTGGACTAGTCAAAGGCAACAAAGATCATAGGCCACAGAATTGAATGGGACCTTGAAGATTATTTAGACTAGCTTCATTTTACAAATGATTTAACTGAGGCCCAGAGTTTAAGTGACTTGAACAAAGCTTTTACTTTAAGAAATCAACAGATATCGCGTACTTCCTATATACATAGCTCTATGAAGAAAAAGTGCTAATATAGACTTATGAGGCAGTACCTCCCTGCTTGGCAGACTAAGGAAAGGATAGGAAACTCAGTGTTAAAACTGTTTGGTGCTAAGAGCAATCAGAGTCTAGGGATGAGAAAGATCAGTATAGTCTGGGTGAGTGAGAGAAGGCTTCCTAAAAGGGATTGGACTCAAGCTCAGCCTTCACGGACATCGAATAGAATCAGATCATAGATTTACAGATAGAAGGGACTCTGGAGATTGTCTAACTCTCTCAGCTTATAGAAGAGGAAACTGAGGCTCAGAGAAGTTAAGTGTCTTGAGCAAAGCCACAAAGCCGGCAGTGGCAGAGCCAAGATATGAATCCAGGTCTTCTGACTCCAAATCCAGCCCTTCCAGTGGAAAAACTGGTTTTCAGGAAGGCAACCAATAAGCATTTACTGTTTGTGCCAGGCATCGTGGTGAGGATACAAAGAAAGGCAAAATCAGGGTCCTGGCGCTCAAGAAGCTTACTTTCTAATAGGAGAGACAACATGTAAATGACTGGGTAACACAAGATATACACAGAGTAAATGAAAGGTAACATCAGAGGGGAAGGCACCAGTAGCTGGGAGGGCCTCCCTCAGAAGGTGGGATGTGAACTGAATCCTGAAGAAAGTCACGGTGAGGCAGAGCATTCCAGGTACAAAGGAGCCATCGCAGAGTCATGGGGATGGAAGATGGAGTGTCATGTCTGGGGAAGAGCAAGGAAGCCAGTGTGGCTGGATCACAGAGTGTATGGAAGGGCAGTGAAATATAAGAAGCCTGCAGAGACAGAAAGGGGGCTGCTTACAGATTTTTTAAATTCCAAAGCGAAAACTCTGTAATTTACCCTAGAAGTCACAGGGAATCACTGAGTTTTCGCCAGGGAAGGGGAGTTCGCTGAGCTGGGAAGGGGTGGGGTGACACATGGCAGCTGAATGAAGGAGAGCCCTGAGGCAGGCAGACCAGGTAGAAGAGACTGCATTGTAATACCCACAGAGAGGCCTGCTGAGGCCCTGAACTACTTACAGGTTTGCAAAGTGTTTTATACACATTATCCCACTTCACCATGGGTCACCAACACTCCTGTGAGGTAGGTGCTATTATCATATCCATTTTACAGATATAGAAACTGAGGTACAGGGGTTAGGTGACTTGTCTAGAGTTATACAGCTAGTGTTGGACATGGGTCCAGGTTGGAGCCCATTTCCAACCCCAAGTCCAGTGTTCTAATCCATTCTATCCGACTACCTCACAGCCCAAAACACTGATGTACTATTGGCCTGCATTCATCAGGCAGGGAGTCCAGAACAAGGGAGGTGACTTTCCCTCTTTTGGATGCCCTGGGTAGATCCCACGTGGAGAGTCATTCCTGGGCCTCAGAGTTTAAGAACGAACCTGACAAACTAAAGCCCCTCTCCCTAGTATATTGTACCCTTACTACTCTAGGACACCAATAACCTCCTAATTACCCAATTCAATGGCTTTTTTTTTATTCTGAAAAACCCTTCAGCACCTCCCCTTTGCTTCTAGGATGAAATACAAATTCCTCAGCCGGGCATTTAAGGCCTTCCTGACTTACTTCATATTAATCTACCCTCCCTCTGCCCCATCAACTCTCTATTTTCTGGTCAAGTCCTAGACTAGATTGTTCCCTGACCCTCTCCTAGCTCCAATCTTTTTTTCATGGGTATCTATCAGGCCTAGAATTTCCTCCCTCCCCTCTTCTAGCTCCCTTAGAGGTTTAGCTCAGACGCCACCTCTAACGCCTTTGTCTCCAAGTTGTTATTGTTCTGTTCTCAAATTATCTTGGTCTGGCTTATAGTAGGTGATTACAAATACTTGTTTAAGTGACTTGTTTGAGAATTGAGATATATGGAAACTTTATGTTGCATCAAATCCCATGGAATAGAAGCTTTCTGAGGGTAGGGGCTGTTTTGTTTTCCCAGGCCTGGAACACAGCATTCACTTACCGAATGTTTGTCAAATTGAACTGAAATGGAATTTGGGGACATAGGTGGTCAGAAACAATGTAAAAAGTACTTCATCCCAGTCAGCTGCATATGTAGACAGGCAGAATCATTAGAGAAATCACTGCACAATCTGCTGTTAATTATTTATTAACTAAACAAATCTTTTCTGTGTGACTTTTTAAAGAGAACATTTTAGTCATATATATTCCTGTCATATATTCCAGTCATATGTATTTGTACATATAAACTGAAAGGCAGCTCAGGACAACAATGGGTTCTATTGATCACAGGGTTACAAACTTAAGAGTTAGGAGGAACTGTCTGGGAGTCATCTGCACAAACAAGCTCTCCACTCCCACTGCCTCCACTATCTCCCTTCTCACCTAGTTTTTTCAAGCAAGATCAGTGCCCCTCGGTGACCCCTCCTACAGAAAGTCTACATCCTGATCTAACCTGCTATAAGGGCCCTAGCCCAGAAATTACTTCACACGTAACTGCACATATTTGGTTTTAAAATTTTTTATTGATTCCTTTCATTCATTTTCTAATAGATCTCTTTTCCCACCCCTTGCAACAAAGGTAATTTTTAAAAAGCTAAGCAAAACCAAACAACACATCACTTGTGTCCAACAGCAGACACAATATTCTATATCCACTGCCCCCCTCCTCTGCAATGAAAGAAATACATTTTCTACACTCTTCTTCACATTTAAGCTTGGTCATTAAAATCACACAATGTTTAGCTTTTGACTGGTTCCCCCCGCCTTTGTTGTTTATTGTTTTCCTAGTTCTGCTCATTTCATTTGGCATCATCATTCTTGATATTCATCATTTATTACAATGTAGTAATATTCCATTACATTAATGCACTGCGATTTTGTCTAGTCTTTCCCCAACGGATGGGTACTTATTTTTTTTCTGTCTTTGCTACAATGCAAAGGACTGTTATGGGTATTGAGATATACGTGGAAACTTTCTGTCCAAGATCTAATTTGGGTATATGCATAATAGTGGGATCTCTTAAACATTTTGGCCACTTTTTTTGCATAATTTTAAATAGTTTTTCCAGCATGTTGGATCACTATACAGTTCCACCAACAATGTATTAGTACACTGTATTTCCACAGCCTCTCCAATGTTGACTATTCCCATCTTTTGTCATCTTTGTCAATTTGCTGTGTGAGAGGAAACCTAAGAGTTGTTTCAATTTGTATTTCTCTTGTTGCTAGTGATTTTAAACAATCTTTCTTTGGTTGTTAATAGCTTGTAATTCTTCTTTTGAAAGCTATATTCTTTGCCCATTTGTCCATTGGAGAATGACGCTTGGTCCTACGTATTTTTATTCATTCCTTACATATTTTGGATATAAAACCATGAGATAACTGATGCAAAGTCTCCTCAGACAAGTTTCTGTTCTGTGGAAGATGGGATGCCATGCACGTGGAAGAGCAAATAAAACACAGTGGAAAAAATTGAGAGGTTATGAGGGAGAGTAATGTGAAATCGATCTGGAAAGAGAGACTATAGCCACACGCTAAAGGATTTTAAATTCCAGGCTGAAGATTTTATATTTTATCCTTGGGTCGAGGCAGATGTAGTATAATAGAAAGGGCTAGCTGAGAATCAGGAAGCCCTGGAATTCAGATCCTGCCTCTAGAAACTGGCTCTGTGACCCGGGACAAGTCCGTGCACCAGACAAGTTGCATAGGTGGAGGGAGTGTCCCTGAAGTCACATGTCCAGTCTCTCCCCCTATCTTAGAGGTAACAAGAAGCCATTGAAGCTTTTAAAGCAGGATAATAACTTGGTTAGACTTATACCTTAGGAATATTAAATGCGTCTGTTTGTGGGAAGAATGGAGAGGAAAGATGTTGAAGGGAGACTAATTAGTAAACTATTGTAACAGTCCAGGCCAGAAATGATCCAGGGCAGAACTAAGAAGGTGGCCATGCTTTACAGGCAGAGAGAAGGGAACTTAAGTGAGAGCTGTCATGGAGGTAGAATCAACAGGATTTGTCAACTTCATAATACGGAAAGGAAAGAGAAGAGCCTCTCTGAGGCTCAGTTCCTCACCTATAAAATGAGGAAAAGAAACCTGTTGTATAGTCCTCACAGGGATGTTGTTAAGCTCAATCAAGACAATTACATGAAGCATTTTTGACACCTTAAAGCACTATATAAATGCAAAAAAAGCCAGTTTCCTTCTTAATCTAGGTGTGTTGATTTTGTTTGCACAAAACTTTTTAATTGCATGTGATCCAAATCACCTATATTATCTTGTGATCACTTCTATCCCTAGTTCAATAAAGAATTCTCCCCCTAGGACACACAATACTGCACGGACCATTGGATTTGACTGATGCCTTGATTAGTTTTGCTGAACTGCACTCCCCCCCCCGCCCCTCCCACTTTTCTTTTTTTTAAAAATTCCTTGTAAGTAAACTATTCCTTGCTCTCCCAATTACTTATAGTATCAGCTTTTACTCCTAGATCATGAACCCATTTTGACTTTATTCTGGTATAAGGTGTAAGATATTGGTCTATGCCCAGTTTCTGCCCTACCATTTTCCAATTTTCCCAGCAGTTTTTGTGAAATAGTGAATTCTTAGCCCAGAAGCTGGCCTCTTTGGGTTCATCAAAGAGTAGATTGCTATAGTTGTTGACTTCTCCATCTTGTGTACCTATCCTGTTCCACTGATCCACACCCCTGTTTCTTAGCCAGTACCAGGTAGTTTTGATGACTGCTGCTCTGTAGTTCAGTTTAATATCTGGTATGGCTAGGCCACCTTCTCTAGCATTTCTTTTCATTAATACCCTAGATATTCTAGACCTCTTGTTTTTCCAGATGAATTTTGTTATTATTTTGTCCAGCTCAGTAAAATAATTTTTTGGTATTTCAATTGGTATGGCAAATATAAGTAAGGTAAAATTGTCATTTTTATTATATTAGCTCGGCCTAACCATGAGCAACTGATATTTTTCCATTTATTTAGATCTGACTTTATTCGCGTGAAAAGTGTGTCATAGTTTTATGTTCATATAGGCCCTGGGTTTGTCTTGGCAAATAGACTCCCAAAATTTTATAGTGTCTACAGTAACTTTGGATGGAATTTCCCTTTCTATCTCTTGCTGTTGGGCTTTGTCAGTAATGTACAGGAATGCTGAGGATTTATGTGGGTTTATTTTATATCCTGCAACTTTGCTAAAGTTGTTTATTATTTCAAGTAGTTTTTTACTTGATTCACTAGGATTCTCTAAATAAATCATCATATCATCTGCAAAAAGTGATAATTTAGTTTCTTCTTTTCCTATTCTAATTCCTTCAATTTCTTTTTCTCCTCTTATTGCTACAGCTAACGTTTCTAGTACCAAATTGAATAATAGGGGTGATAATGGACATCCTTGTTTCACCCCTGATCTTATTGGGAATGCATCTAGCTTATCCCCATTACAAATAATGCTTGTTGATGGTTTTAGGTAGATGCTATTTATAATTTTAAGGAATTTATTCCTATGCTTTCTAGTGTTTTTAATAGGAATGGGTGTTGTACTTTGTCAAAGGCTTTTTCTGCGTCTATTGAGATGATCATATGGTTTCTGCTAGCTTTGTTGTTGATATGGTCAATTATGCTAATAGTTTTCCTAATATTGAACCAGCCCATCAATTGGGGAATGGCTGAACAAGCTGTGGTATATAAAGGTAATGGAATACTATTGTGCCATAAGAAATGGGGATGATACGGACTTCGTAACAACCTGGAAAAACCTACACGACATAATGCTCAGTGAGTGGAGCAGAGCCAGGAGAACATTGTACACAACCACAGATATATGGATTCCATGAGGACCAACCCTGACAGACTTCGCTCTTCTCAGCAACGCAAAGTGCAAGGACAACTCCAGGGGACTCACGATGGAGAATGCTATCTTCATCCAGAGAAAGAACTGTGAAGTTTGAATGCAGATTGAGGCACACTACATGCTCGCCTTTTTTCTTCTCTTTTGTTTTTGGGTTTTTTTTTTTTTTGGTTCTGTCTCTTCTTTCTCATGATTCATTCCATTGGTCATAATTCTTCTCCACAACTTGACTAGTGTATAAATTAATTCAATGCAAAGTTATACATGGTAGTTATATGAGATTCCATGTCGTCTTGGGGAGGGAGGGGGGAGGGAGGGGAGAAAATCTGGAACTCAAAATTATGTAAAACCGTGTGTGGTATACTAAAAATAAAAAAATATTAAAAAAAAATTCCTTAGAAGTGAGAACTCTTTGGCTGTAGGAGGGAAAAGGATAAATTAGGAAGTGAAGGTGACATACAAACAAAACACGTCAATACGTTTTCCAGCCGCTGTTGTGAAAGATACATTCATTCATTTTCCTCCAATTTTTTGGTGACCATTTACTTTGTATATCGTTTGTTTATTTTTTGGTGTATGTATTGTTTTCTCACAACAAAACATGAGTACTGTATGGGCAAGAACTGTTTTGTTTTTGTAACCCTAAAGCCTAATACAGTGAGTACGGGTTGAATAGATGCTCATTGAAAAAATGGAGAGTAATCCTGCACAACATATGCATTAGTGGTTCTCCAGCCTTTGCTTGAAGAGCTCCAGGGAGGGTGTATCGCCATCTCCCAAGGCATAAAGACATCCTTCTGGATAACTAAACATTAGGAGGTTTTCCTTGGTTTTAAGCCTAACTTTGATACTGCAACTTGTGCTCTTTGTTCCTAGCTCTGCCCTTTAGGATCATATATTCAGTACGACCTTCTTAGGATACTTACGGAGGGGTCTCATGTCCCACTAAGACTTCTCCAACCTAACCATTCCCAGGTCCTTCAGCTGATCTTCATATGGCATGAATCCAAGGCTTTTCAACATCCTGGCTGCCTTCCTCTGGATACTCTCCAGCTGACCAATGTCCCTACCACAGCCGTCATCCAGAGAAATCCCCACTGTGGAGTAGACATTTGCTCTCCCTGCCACTTCCACTACCACTACCAACAGCCAACCAACTTTGACCAATGGGAAGGCAAGTCAGCCTAGGTGAAGCAGGAAGGCGTTCAGAGGGAGAGACAGAAAAGAGGGTAAAGCCACTGCCATCATCTGGATCAACACCCTGTGCTCAGAAGCCCTGAGAAGAGCAGTGTTCCCCAGTCCTCTGGCCCTGCTTAGGCATGGCCCCTGCATCTAGGGCAGCAACTCCTGTGGAGTCACTCCCCATCCTCCCCATTAACTGCAGACTAACTGCCACCTACAGGCAGGTAATAGTAGCATCTCTCAGACCACAGATCATCAACCTTTGTGAAGATGAGACCTGGAAACCCACTGTACAGGTGCTGCAGCCTCTGCTCCCAGAAACCATAGCTACCAAAGGATCAGAAACCAAAGCTTTCACCATCAAAGACCTTGGCACTATGAAACGGTTTGATTTTTATCAATGGAAATAGATGATGTACCATCTGCTTTGTCCTCTAAAGACCACTGGGTCTTTCCATTTAACTTGTACTGAAACCTACTACATGGGCTGTTTCCCCACATTAGACCATGAATATCCTGAGAGAGTGACTGAATTCCTCTTCTATTTGTGTTCTCAGCACTTAACCTATTACTTTGCACGTAGTAAGTACTTTATAAATGCTCATTCATTCATTACTAAAACTTACTAACTGTAACTACCGAACACCACAAACTTGAACTATCATCTCTTTAGCTTGACTTTACATTTAACCCTATTCAATTTCATTCTAATAGATCTGGCCCAATCTTTCTGACCCTGGGCCATCTGATACGTTGGCCATCCCCTGAAGCCCTATGTTATTTAAAAATTTGTTGAGTGTGTCATCTATGGTTTATCCAGATCCTTGATAAAAATATTAAATAGCACAGGTCCAAGCACATAGGTAGGGAGGCCTCTCAGATAAAAGTTTAAGAACAGGGGTAGGGTTGAAAGGAAAGGGGACAAGGTAGCGGAGTGGGGGGGGGGGTATGGCTAACACATAGATAGCTCCTTGAACTGACAAAGACTGGCCTTAAGAGTCAAGATGACCTGAATTCAAATCCTGCTGCAGATACTTAGTAATCATTTAGCCTCTCAGGCTCTCTCTTCATCTTTAAAACTGGAAAATAACAGTACCTACCTCGCACGGCTGCTGTGAGAAGCAAATGGAATAATACATGTAAAACATTTTGCAAACCTTAAAACACTAAGCTATTATTATTGGTGATAACAATAATAATAAGAATCCTGAAAAACCAAAATATTTTCCAGACTATGACACAGGGTAATGAAAGTTAACAACATTAAGGAAAATCAAGTCAGTTTCAGAAGACTGTCACTGCTTCAGGATTTCTGTCATTTAAGGAGTATGACAAAAACTGCCTGTTCTACCAATAGAAAGGGAAAGAGAGGTGTCACCTTCAGATTTTCTTTTATACAGGATTTGGTGTTAAGATTTTACAATTAGCACCAATGTTTTTATTCCACTGACTGTTCACAGAGTACAAAGAGAAGGATTCCGAGGGAGACTATCCAAATGCCCCTATTTGCAGATGACAATGTACCAGCTTCACTGAAGCCTAGAATACTATAAAACCTCTGGAAGGAAAGCCACCAAAAATACCCATGAGATAAAGAGAAACCCCTAAGAAGGCTAATAAAGTGACTACACAGCACATGTTGCCAACACCATGACTCAGAAGTGGTCAGGCTGTCCACAGATTACTTCGGCAGATACAACTTTGACAGTGTGCCTCAGAAAGTCAATGAGCTGTGTCCAGAAGTCAGTAGGAAGAGAAGACAGAATTACACTGTATTGAAGAAAATGTTCTATCTTTTCAATTACACACAGTTGCTCACTGCTATAAAAGCCCACCTTCTCACGATCAGCATTCTCCCAGTGATGACAGATGCCTATGATTATGGAACATCACATTCTTTGGAGAATCAGATAACAATTATATCAAACTCGCTCAATCACTGGCATGATTTGCTCTTTTTGTCGATGTGACTGATTGGCTGTCTTATAGTATCTCAAGTTTGGCTTTTTCTTGATTTTCTTTTCATGAAAAACAAATCTGTTTTTCCTCTGATTTCCTCCTCTACTCCTCTTCTGGGATCATTTTCTAGAGGAAAACTCTTCTGTTCTTCGTAAGTGCTCTCCAATCTATATCCACTCTCAAATCCCTTCCTCCTCAACACTGACTCCAGTCTAGCCCAAGAGGCCCAATTGGTGACATCCTACATACATTGCCCATGCCCTTTTAACCTTCTTTCAGGCTATTTCCATGATCTGGAATGACCTCACCCTTTCTTTTTCAAAAAACTTTTTGCTAATGAACAAGCAAAGTCAAGCAAAACAAATCCACACATTTGCCATGTCCACAAGTGCCTCTCATTCTGCACCTGTCATCACTGTCAGGAGGACCTTGCCTCTTCCTTCCAATTCTCCACAGATCAACCGCCCATTTAAGCTCTGTCTCTTCCATAAATCTTTCCCTTACTGTCTTATTTGACCTATCACTTCTTTGAATAATTTAGCAACTGATTTTTATCTTTTGTATTATTTTCCAGTTGTTTCTCACCTGAAACTCTTGTCCTCTTAACTAGGAAAGGAACTTCTTGAGGGTGGGGACATCCACATGGTGGAGGGGAAAAAGTACTGTAGGAAGGACAGACCTGATCCTGAATCCCATCTTGAAGACTTGCTGGCTGAGTGACCACTGACCTTGAGCCTTTGTTTGTTAAATAGGGACAACAAACTGGTAGTATTTGCCCCACATAGTAGATGTGAAGATACGATGATAAAATGGACATAAAGTTCTTTGAAAACCTTCCAGTGTTATATCAATGACCTCCTCCCCAACCCCACCTCATACAGGGGCTGAGCACAGAACAGGCTCACTGGGAGTAAGGCTTCAACACTTTGAGGAGTGGTGGTTTTCTCTATGTCAGCACACTGTCCCCCAATGCAGATTACCACTCCTATGTGAATTAGCTACCTTCTGCCTCAAAAAGATCATCCCCTAGAGGTCAGCCTCCTCTTAATGAGCTGCTAAAGTACACAGTACACCCACAGTGAAAATCTGAAGGCTCCCCAGCTTGTTAGGGCCTGGGTCAGAACTCTGACTGTGTTGCAGCTGTCAGAAACTCAGGATTACAAGGAGTCGCCAGAGGAAAACAGAGTACAAAAGCGATGACTCTTGTACAACTCACTAGTTTCTGCAGCTCTTTACAATTTGAGAGGCAGAGCAGCGCCTGGACTTACTAGATGTCTGACCCTGGGGAAGTCACTTCACCTGCCTGCCTCAGTTTCCTCACCTGTAAAGTGAGAACCTAAAATACTGACCCTACAGAGTTGTTGTGACTAAAATGTCATATAAACACGATTTACTATTTTGATAAAAGCATTTTCCCATGAGAGGAAGCTTTGATGAGCAGAATGCTGAACCTGGAGTGGGGAATCACCCAAGTTCAAATTCCACCTTGAACCATTAGCTACGTAACATGGCACCCTGGGAAAAAAAACAGCCTCAGGAGTCAAAAGCCCTGGATTCAAATTCCAGCTCTGCCATATACTGTGTGACCTTGGGCAAATCATCTGATTTCTCTGGGACTCAATTTTCCTCATCTGTAAAATGAAAGCCTTGGACTCAGTGCCGTCTTAAGGTAAGACCTAAATCTATACCAGTACAAATACATACACATAATCTACATACATGGTAAATAGGAAATAATCAAGAGATGGAAGGCAGCAGGGATTGGGGAAGGCTTCCTGTACAAAGCTGGATTTTACCTGGGACTTGAAGGAAGATAGGGAAGCCAAGAGGCCAAGATGAGGAGAAAGAGCAATCCAGACACATCAAACAGTCAGAGAAATCAATCAATTAATCGGTAAACATTTATTAAGTTCCTACTATGTGCCAGGCACTATGCTAAGTGCTTGGGATACAAGAAGATGCAAAAGATCCTGCCTGTATCAGTGGAGGGAGTTTCCACATTGAGAGGCACCCACCCTGATAAAATCACAGGGTGGCTGCAACAGCCTGTCCTCATTGTCAGGGTTCTCTTATTTTACTATAGGGGGAGCATGATACAAGACGTGCACCAATCAATAAATATAGAGTAATTGGAAGCTGAGAGGAACTAAGGCTGGGGAGATTGGGAAAGGTTTCATGGAGGAGCTGATCCTTGAAGGAATCTAAGGATTCTGAGAGACAAAGATAAAGACGAAGTGCATTCATCCTGGGGGTGCAGGGCAGTTTGTACAAAGGTGCAGACGTCAGGGATGGAAGGTCACATTGGGGAACTTCCAGGAGTCCAGTGTGATTAGAATAGGGGTGGGGAAACTGTAGCCTTGAGGTCGCATGTGGCCCTCTAGGTCCTCAAGTGTGGCCCTTTAACTGAATCTAAACTTCACAGGACAAATCCCCTTAATAAAAGGATTTGTTCTCTGAAACTTGGACTCAGTCAACAAGGCAGCAGGTTCCCCGCCCCGGCTTAGAACACAAATGGGGGGCGGGGGGCGCATAATTGTCTACATTTGTTTGCCTGCCGTCTCCTGTAACAACAATGTTACTAGTAGCTGCTGTGAAGGTGTAAGGCCAATAACACCAGCAGACAGGAGGGCTGCTAGCACAGGTTCTTTGATCTGCTTTTCTAAGGAAATAAACTTTAAGTGATTGACAATCTCACTTGAATCAAACATACGTATATCATTCGCTGCGTTCAGGGGGAAAAGTCAGAACCCTGACCTTCAGATGAAACATAAACAGAAATTATATAAACAGAGCAAATAACACAAATCAGCAGACAGGGCTTCTGTCTATCCATAGGAATACATAATTACCAGAGAGAAAAGCACCAATATCTGCGTTTTCAAAGGGGGGGGGAGGGGGCAAGGGGACTACTTAATGGCTACCCAGAGCCTTGTTTGGCAAAATCACAATAATGCTCTTCCAATGAGTGAGCCCCAAAGCAAAATGCTAACTTCGGAGTATATATACACTTCTTCAGAGTCAGAGGGCACCACAACCACGTAACTCAAATTCATGTGACTTAGGCTTTCTTGTGACTCAAGCAGGTCATCAAAGGCTCTTGATTCAATCAAAGACTTCTGACTGAAACAAAGGCAAGGCTCAATCAAAGGTTCTTGATTACTTTAGTGCTGAGAAGCGCTCCAAAAGAAAAAACAGCAAAAAGTCCCACCTTGCTGGTCATTACATCTCCCCATTTGGATTGAAAGTTTCTTGAGAGCAGGGATCAAATGAATGACTGTCTGCCTCAAAGGAAACCAAATGTATTGAAATAAAGTTTACCAGACTATAAAAACAAACAAAAAAAACCCCAAGTTCATAGATCTCAGGTTAAGAACTTCTCTTCTAGAATAAAATATAAACTCTTTTTTGAGGAAAGAGAGGGAGAAGTTATGACTTACCCTGGTCACATAGCTTGTAGTGGTAGTGGTAGTGGTGGTAGTAGTATTAGTAGTAGTAGTGGTGGTGGTAATAGTAGTAAGAATAGCTAGCATTTCTATAGCACTTAAAAGTCTGCAAAGCTTTTGTTTAACAAATATCTCATTTTATCCTCACAACCCTGGGAGAAGGGTTATTATCCTCATCTTATGAAGGCAAACAGATGAAATGACTCACCCAGGGTCACAAGCTAATAAGTATCAGAGGCAGGATTCAAACTCAGGTTGTCTTCCTGACTCTAAGTCCTATGCTCTATGCATTGTACCACTCACGTAAGAGACTGAGGCAGGATCTGAACTCAGGTCCTCCTGATTCAAAGTCCCAGGCTTTATCAACCACTTTTACTGAAGGAAATACTACGTATACAAATAAGTGAACGTATGATATATACAAAATCAATGTAATTGCTCACAACGGGGGAGCTCTACCAAGAAGGGAATGGATGGTCAGGAAAGACATTTATGGAGGGTTGGCTGGGGGTGGGGGTGGGGAGGGAGGAAGTGAGCTAAACCTTGAAAGGGAGGGAGAGGTTTTAAAATAGAGAATTGAGAAGGGAGTATATTCCAGGTATGTGGGATAAACCTGGGCAAAGGAATAATAAGAAATGGAAATGCCACATATGGCAGAGAGCAAACAGGTCAGTTTAGCTGGATTACAGAATACAAAATGGGGAGTAACTATAAAATCAGCCTGAAAAGACAGGCTGGCCATTAGGAAGAGCTTTCAATGTCTAAAAAGAGAAGTCTGTATTTTATTCTAGAACAGGAGTTCTTAACCTGAGATCCATGAATTATTTCTTTGAATAGTTTGGTAAAATGTATTTCAATACAACAGGTTTCCTTTCTGGGAGAAAGCCATTTAGTTGACAAGTATTTATTGAGGACCATTCTGTACCAGGCACTGGGCTAAGTGATATAGATACAAATAAAGGCAAAGGAAAATACTTCCTGTTCCTGGGGAGCTCACGGGCTAATGGGGGAGGCTACCTGCAAACAACTAGGTACAAACAAGATGTATATAGGATGAATAGAAAATAATCAACAGTCTGAAGATACTAGATTTAAAAGAGAGTAGGGAAGGCTTTCTGTAGAAGGTAGGATTTTAGCTGGGACTTGAAAAAAGCCAGGGGGTTGAGATGGGAAGGCAGAGCATTCCAGGCATGGGAGACAAGGGGAAAATGTATGGAGCCCAAGATAGAATCCCTTGCTGGAGGAACAGCAAAGAGGCCAGTGTCAGGGGATAAAAGACTATATAGAGGGGGTTGTACCTGGCAAACACACTAGCATAGGCAGGATAGCTATTAGCACAGGTTCTTAGATCTGCTTTACTAGGAAAGACAGTCATTTAAGGGATCAACAATCTTTAATTTAACATTCACTAGTTCAGGGGAAAAGTCAGCACCCTGAACTTCAGAGATAATACAAGCAGAGAAATAAAGACCAACAGACAGGGCCCTACTGTTTAAATCAAAGCAATATTGCTATATACTTTACATACATCACTGGATTTTACCTCTAAGCAGTCAGGGAGCTCTGAACATAAGGCCACTCAGAGTCTCAACTAGGGAATCACAAGGTCCTTCTCCTAAGCGAGCCCTCAAAGCAAAACCTCAGAGTATATACACACTTTTCAGAGCCAGAGGGCATCAGGCCCTCACGACTCGGTGCCTAATTAGAAATTAGCAAAAGGTGTGAGCCTTCCTACACCAAGGCTCCCCCAAGCCAGCTTCCCTTAATGGGCTCCATGTGAGGCCAATTAATGGGGAGAGCTTCCCACTCCATTAACATCACAGGGGTGGAGTGTGTAATGTGTAAAAAAGACTGGAAAGTGAAAGGGGGTGCCCTGAGGGAGACAGGTTAGGAAGGGCCTGGAATGCCAGAGGATGTTTGTTACTGAAAGTGATAGGGAGCCCGTGGAGTCACTGAATAGGGGAGCGACTTGGTAGGACTCGCACTTTAGGACAGCTGAACAGAGGGAGGGATTGGAGTGGGTTGAGACACGAAGCAGGCCAACCCATCAGAAGCTGTTGCAATAGTCCCGGGGCTCGAAGGGGCGCGTCCCAGAGATGCTGCAGAGAGAGTGCGCAGTCCAGGATGATTCCCAAGGACTGGGAGGATGGCGCGGTCGGCCTCTACAGTAAGCGGGATGGGATGTGAACGGAGGGAGGTTTGGGGAGAAAGACCTGAGTTGGATCCACTTCCTGGCTGTGTGCCAAATAACAGCACCTACCTTGCAGGGTTGTTGTGAAGCCCCCATGAAATCATACTCGTAAAGGGCTCAGCGCAGTGCCTGGCGCTTAATAAATGCTTCCTTCCTTCGTAATTCTGCGCATTTAAACAGACGATTCTTAGGAGGCTTCACGAGAATGACGGCCAAAGGGGTGCCCGACATAAACAAGATCCGGAACCTCCCTGTCCGAGTGGCAATAGTCCCAGAGGATTATTTTGGAGGGTGAGGGGCGTGCTCGCGGTCCGATCTGTGTTTGGGGAATGTCACTTTTGCAGCTGGGTGGAGGATGGACTGGAGAGAGGGGAAGGTCTGGGGGCAGAGCAACTGCAATATAGGAGAGGGAGATTTGAACCCAGGACCCTTGGCTGCAAACCCGGGGCTCTATCCACTGAGTCTAGCAATCATTCTCTTCTCCGAAGCTGGAGAACGGAAGCTCCTCACTGACAGAGGGCTAGAATTCTCAGGGCACGGCACACAGCAGGTGCTTAATAAATGCTTGTTGACTGATTCCCTCGGCCAACGGACGGGACCACAAGCCTCCCGTGGCGGGGAAAAAGGCAAGTCGGTCTAGCCAGGGCGGCAAATACAAATTCCGGGCTCGGGATCCCCGCACGCATGCACGCCCACAGCTCCAGACAGGCCCCAAGACAGCCCCCCACACACACTCACTCAGCAGTCCGCCGGGTACAGGATCTAAGAGGATGCCGCCATGAAGCCCTCGGAGCACAGCCAATCGCACGCCGCCGTTCCCCACAGCCAATCCGTTAGCCACCGCCCATCAGGCACCGCGCGCTCAGGAAGCCTTTCCCCCGGACGCAATGACCAATCGTAGATTGATTCCAGCGGGGACAGCGCGGCTTCCGACCCAATCAGAAGAAGCAGGGAAAAGTTAACAAAAGTAGTCTTCACAGGAAGTTTTTTTTCGTATCCCTCCCCCACACATAGCAGCCAATCACAGCCCGATATTTTCCGCGAAGGCCTCGGCGTTTGTCCAATAAGAAGGGGTAAGAAGCACTTAACTATTCTCCCCTTGTTCAGGAGCACACGCAGGAAATTGATTGGATCAGCATAGCACGGAAGTTCCTGGGTGGGAGGGGACAATCTTAGCCAATGGGAGCCGGGCCGTAAATCCCAGCGCGGCCTGTGGACTGAGCGGCGCGGACGAGTTGAGGCGGCCATGATCGAGCAACACAAGCGGAAGGGCCCGGAGCTGCCTCTTGTTCCCCTCAAGCGGCCCCGACATGAACTGCTGTTGGGAGCGGCGGGGCCGGGGGCCGGGGCCGGGCCTGCTGCGGGGCAGCAGCCGCCGCCAGGGGCCCTGCTACAAGCGGTAAGTGAGCTAGCGGGCGGGCCCGGCCGCCGGCCCCGTCCCAACGAGTCCTGTCAGGTCTCGTCTCCTCCTCCCCTTCTCCCCTTCCTCCTCCTCCCCATCCTCTTCCTCGAACTCCTGCTCTTCCTCTTCTCCATCCTCCTCCGACTATCAGAATTAGAAGGGAATTCAGAGAGACCTTCAAAGCCCAGCCCCCTCACCTTAAAGAGAGGGAAACTGAGGCTCATAGGTTGTCAGCGCCGAAAGCGACCTCAGACATATTCTGAGCCAGGACCCTCACTTTGCAGATGTGAACCCGAGGCCCAAAGGGCTCATAGGGGACCATCCAGGTGGGGGGGCACTTTAGCTGAGGGAAATCTCAGTATCTTTCCAGTGCTGCCCATTTTCAAACACTTAGTTCTCAAAGTTAGGATTTTTGTTGTTGTTCTACTGAGATGAAATCTGTATATTTCCAATTAATTCTAGTTGGGGTTGGGGAGCAACAAGCAGAAAAATCTTTTCTATGCGATATAGCCCATTCAATATTTGAAAACATCCTCTGGTACCTCCTCACTTGCTGCTAAAGAAAGCTGGAAAAAAATCACAAAATCGTGCCCATTGGGTCCACAACAATACGCTACATAACTTCAGTTGGCCTTCAATGCTACAGGACAATACTTCTACACCTCCCTAATTGACTTACTATCCTGCTCTCCAAGGCAGCTTTTCAAAAACTTTTCCTCCTTCCTCAGGCTTCTCGTGGCTTCTCTTCCCCTGTTCTCTCAGCTAAGAATGTTGGTTCCTATTTTGCAGAAAAAAACTGAGAATATTCTCTCCAAGCTCTCTCTTTTCCCTTCCTCATTTCATATCACACATATGTGTGCCACTATCTCCTCCTTCACCCCCATTTCATATCACTCATGTCTTCTGCCACTATCTGCTCCACCTTCATTTCGTATCACTCATATGTCTTCTGCTACTATCTCCTTCATCCCTCTCTCACATGATGAAGTGGCCCTTTTTTTTTTCAACATGGGATGCATTTATCATTTGCAGTTTTCAGTACATCAGTAAAATAATTTTAGGAAGCATCTATTTTGATACATACTTTGAAGACACATGGGTAAAATTATATAATTCCTGCAATTGAAAAGGAGAAAGTTTAGCAATGGGAAAAAAAAGGTAATTTCATAAATTGCTGTTTGTGTTTTGAACATGAGCTTCTGAATAGATCTGTACACTTGGAGAATCTATCTAATATTTATTTATATATATGTGTTTGTGTGTGTGTGTGTATTTTTTTTTTCCCCTTGACTGACTCCTAATTTTATCAGATGAAAAAAATTAGATACCTACGCTTTGAGTGTGTTCTAGTGGCGGAAAGGTTGAAAACACTTAGTTTAACTTAGATTGCATTCCAAGCTTGGCCCTGATTTAAGCAAGTATCTATTTAGCTACAAAGAATGGGAATATTTCTGTATCATCCTTTACCCCAGTGATTTACCATGTCAGGTACTATTGCTAACACCATTTGGACAAAGACCTGTTTGGGTCCTCAGAAGTACATCTTCTAGTGGCCCTTTTCCTTGCCAAGGCTAACGCTTCCTCCTGCACCTGTGATCCCGTTCTGTCCCATCTTCTCCAGGTGCTTGCTCCTTCTATTGTCCTTTCACTTATCTCTCACAATCTTCAACCTCTTCCTCTCTATTGGCAGTTTCCTTGCTGCCTGCAAACATGCTCTCCCATCCTGAAAAAACCCTCACCTGATCCAATTTTCCCTTCTAGCTGTTTTTCTCTGTCTTTTCCCGTCGTGGCTAAACTCTTTGAAAAGGCTGTCTACAGTAGGTGCTTCAACTTCTTTCCTCTCACTTTCTTAACTCTGTAGTCTGTCTTCAGAGCTCATCACTCAACTGAAACCTCTCTCTCCAGAGTTACTAATGATCTTTTATTTGCCAAATCCAATGGCCTTTTCTCAATCCTCATCCTTCCTGACCTCTATTCAGCCCTTGACTCTGTTGATCACCCTCTTCTTTGGAACAGCACTCCCTCCTCTACCTTCTCTCCTACTTCTCCTCTACCTTCTGACTGCTCCACCTCAGTCTCTTTTCCTGGATTCTCTTCCAGGTCACACTCCCTAACTGGGAGGGCCCCATAGGACTTTGTCTTGGGCCCCCTTCACTTCTCCCTTTATACGGCTTCACTTGGTGATCTCATTAATCATTTCTTTGCTAACAATTCCCAAATCTACCTGTTCTATGCTAATCTTCCTGCTGAGCTCCAGTCTCACATCTCCAACTATCAGGTCTCTTGTGACTTCTCTCACATATGCCCATTTCTCTCCTCTGACATTGCTAATACACCAGTACAGGTCTCCATCATCTCAATGATGGACTATTGCAGTAATCTACTGGTTGGTCTCACTCTCACCACTCCAGTCCATCCTCCATTTAAATGTCCAAGTGATCTTCCTGAAGTGCAGGTCTTACCATAACACCCCCATTCAATAAACTACAGTGGTTCCCTATCATCTCCAGTATCAAATAAAATCCTGTGTCAAGTTCAAAGCCCTTCATAACCTAGTGCCACCCTCCCACCCATTCTCCTTATTATGTTTTATACAACCCTCCAGTGACACTGGCCTCCTAACTCTTCCTCGAACAAGACCATCCACTTCCCAACCTTGGGAATTTTCACTGCTTGTCCCTCCCATACTTGGAATGCTCTCCCTCCTAATCTCTACCTCCTGGCTTTATGCCAGCTAAAATGCCACCTTCTACAGGAAGTCTTTCCCACTCTCCCTTAATTCTAGGGCTTTCCCTCAGTTGATTATTTCCTGTTCATCCTGTATATAGCTTGTTTTCACATAAGTGTTTGCATGTGGGTCCTGCTCATTAGACTGGGATCTCCTTGAAAGCAGGGACTATCTTTTATCTTTGAATCCCCGTCAGTTATCACAGTGCCCAGCACCTAGCACCCAGCACTTAATAAATGTTTATTGACTAACTGAAAAAAAGTTTGGGTATGAAAAAGATCTTACGATCATCAATTTTAGCAATTAAAAGGACCTTAGATACTATCTGGTCCCGTCCTCCAATTTTTAATGGGAGAAGCTGAAGCCCAGAGTGTGGAATGACTTGTTCAAAGTAGTATGAAATTTGAAGGAGCCAGGCCTCAATCCTCAGGTTTTTGATCGCAGTACTACCCCTGTTGTCTATGGACAAAAGAAGATGAGAGCTGTGCTGTATGCCTGATGTTGGCACAACCCTTTTAACTTAGGAGCATATGATTTAGAGCTAGGAAGAACCTAGGCCACCTCTTCAGTTTACACATTAGGTTGTTCCTAGGTAGCAGAGAGGAATTTGAACTCTTGTCTCCTAATTCCAGTTCCAGGGCTCTTTCCCTTTTATAAACCAGCCCAGGTGATCTCCTTGCTTATTTACATTCGACGTTTTTACACCTCGAATAAGCCTATTTATACTCTGGTGTATTTGTCAGGTCCTGGTGCTGTGTGTTAGTATTTTGTCACCCTAGTAGACTGTGAGGTCTTTGAATGTAGTGATGGATGTCCAGTGAAAGGCTGCCCAGCATAGGACAAAGAGCATTAGTTTGGGCATCAAGTAGCTTGGATTTAAGTTGTGGCCTGTTATTAGCTGTGTGGCCTTAGACAAGCCTTTTTTGACTCTGAGTCTCTGTTTCCTTGTCTATAAAATGGGAACAATAATGAAATTTCCCTACTTCATGGAGTTACCGTGGGGAAAGAACTTTGCAACCTTAAAGGCTATATAAATGTGAATTGCCAGTTACCTAAACTTTTTTATCTCAGCTATGATATAGTCACAAGATAGATACTTCGTGCTTGTTGATTGACTTCTTGGTAGTGGAATATATGAGACTGTTTTCAATCAGTAATGTTTTGGTTATGCCATAGAAACCCTTTTAATACTTCAAGAATATGGCTTCATCTCTTTGGCAATAATAAAGCTCACTTTTGTGAAGTGCTCTAGGATTATTTACAAGGAGTAAACTGAGCCTCAGAGAAGTTAAGCAACTTACTCATGGCCCATACAGTTAGTAAGTGTCAGAAGGAGAAGGTTGCACCCAGGCTTTACTGGCTTCAAATCTGGGACTCTCTCCATTGGACCATGCTGCTTCTTCAGTGGGTTCTCCTTAACTGATGCAGGGATATAATCCCATCTGTGCCTTCTCTGTCTTTTTTGCTGCTTCATCAATCTGCCGCGCCTTAAATTTTGGTGTTCTGCAAAGGTCTGTCTTTGACCCTCTTCTCACTAGACTAGATATCACTCTTTTATTGATCTTATCCACCAGCATAGACTCAGTTATCATTGCCATGCAGCTGACTCTCTTGTCTGTATACTTAACCCTAATCTTTCACCTGGACTCCAGTCCCGGCTCAGCAGGTATCTGCCAGATACCTTAATGTCCCATTAGTATCTCAAATTCAGTTTTCCCAAAATGGAACTCATCATCTCCTAAATACACCCCTCCTCAAAATTTCCTATTTTTGTTTCCTTTTAATCATCTAGATTCATAACCTTGGAACCATCCTTGACTTCTCCCTTTCCCATATATTGGTTGGTCAGTTGGTTGGTTGTTGTCACCCTTCATTCTCAAAGAAGACCAAAATGACGTCACAATGCTAGGGTCAAGATTCAATGTGTACGACTGTGGCTGACCAGACCACTATGAACTCAGAATGCTCTACCAAGGTCGGGCACAAATGGTCTGTGTGAACGTTTGGGGTGGATACTCTAAGCTTGTGCATCCTTCCTTTCCTTTGAGCTGTTTTGATTCTGCTTTGCTCATAGAGCACAGTACCTCCTCTGATGTGGGCACGTCATGCTGAGCAGTCCTGTGCCAGTGTCTCTCATGTCACAATCAATTCCAAAGTCCTTAACAGAGACCTTGAGAGTGTCCTTGTATCGCTTCTTCTGACCACCATGTGAACACTTGCCCTGTGTGAGTTCTCCATAAAATAAGTCTTTTTGGCAAGTGTATGTTTTGCATTTGAACGTGGCTGGCTGTATAGCCCATCAGAGTTGCGCTCTCTGAAGCAGAGTCTGAATGCTTTGAATGCCTTTCCCACATACATTATTCAGCTGCTAAGTCCTCCACAGTGTCTCACATCTGGGCCTTTCTTTTCATTTTTTGTGGTCAGCATCCTCTTTCAGGTTCTTGTCACTTTGGTGTCATAGACTATTACAGTAGCCTTCTGATTTGCCTCCTTGCTTCCATGCTTTTTCCATTCCAGCCCATTCTCTGTACAGCTGCCAAGATCCTCCTAAGGTAGATTTCTGACCATGTTACTCCCTTTGTGCTCCCTCTTGCCTCGTAGATAAAGTATAATAAACTCAACCCTCCACAATGGATTCCCACTACCTTTATTTGTTAAAAAAATATTTTACTGATGCCTTTTAAAAACATCTGTCTCATCTAATAATCTACCCCTCCTTCCCATAGTACTCTCACATAATAAAGAAGTAATTTCAGAAAATAGATTGGCACATCACCTATGTCTGCGGAGTGCAGCATTCCACTTAGACTGTCTGTTGCTTCTCTATGGGAAGGTCATCAACCTGTACTGCCGTAAAGGCAGTGTGGTGCAGTGGAGAGTGTGCTGGACTAGAGCCAGCTGCGATGTGAGGGCAATCCCAGCCCCCCTCTTGCTAGCTCTAGGACTATGGGCAAGTCACTGAACCTCTCTCTGGCCCTCAGTTTTCTCACCTAAAAAAATGGGAATAATACCTAGAGTACTTTCCTTATAAGGTTGTTGTGAGGGTCAAATGAGATAATATGGGTGGGGTGTGATCTACAAAAGTCAGTGATTATTGTGACTCTGCCACTCTGGATAGGTTATGTTCCAGCTGTGCCCGATTACCAGATGCAGCTTTTGCTGTCTCCTACTTCTTTCGTCCTCTATTCCTAGAGGGTACACCTTCCATGTTTCTACCTTTCATAATCTATATTTTTCTTCATCCTGACTGCATCTGCCAAGAAAACTTAACCTGCTTCTCCAGGATCCTGTCACTCCCAGCTATTAGTGCCCCCCTCCCCCATATTATATTGAATTGACTTATCTGTGCATGTTATGTGCCCCTGTCTCCAAGAAATGTAAGCCCCAGGTTTCATTTTTGTCTCTACATCCCTCGCTTCTAGTGTTACACTTCACCCATGGTAGAAGCTCAATAAATACATGATGAATTGAATTAGGAAGCAGTTGAGTAAGTTACTATAGCCAAACTTTTCAAAACAGATTGACGTATTTTATCTCATTTTATTGGCACAGCAGCTCTATGAGGTCGCCAGGACAGTTGTTATTCTCTGCATTTAACCATTTAACAGATTATCTAAATTGAGTTAGTGGTGGAATCTGTTTTATATCTCTCTGTCACACACACACCCCCTATTCAATAAACTCCAGTAGCTCCATGTTACTTCCAGATCAAATAGAAAATAACTGTTTAGCATCGAAAGCCCTTCACAACCTACCCCCTTCCTGTCTCCCGTCTTATACTTTGCTCTGGTTTGATGACACTGTCTTCCTTGCTGTCCAGTTCATCACCTGACTCTGTGCCTTTTCCTTGCTGGTTCCCTGGGCCTAATCTACTCTCCTTCCTCACCTGTGCCTCCTGAATATTTTTAAGACTCAGTCCCCACCTTCTGCAAGAGGCCTTTCCAGGTGTCCCTTCCCATCCTCCCGCTGCTACTGTCTTTCCTATGAAGTTACCTTCCACGTACTCTATATTTGTCTTGTATATAGAAGGTAATTTACGTATCATCTTGCCCATTGGGACATAAACTCCTTTGTGGACAGGGACTATGTTTTTTGCCTTCTTTGTATTCCCTAGCACTTACTGAGTTCTTATTGATTGAGTCACTGTTTTCCAAGAGACAATTAAGACTGGAGATAAAGTAAGAAAGACACAATAGTTTTGATACTCAGAGTTAGTTGCGATTTAATCCTCTGTTAATTTGGAAAAAAAAAAACAACATTTTTTTTATCTATTTGGTCTTTAAAAAGAAAAAATAATGCTTTTTTGTGTCCTTTTTTTCTTGATCTGTCTCCTCTTTCCTCTCTAATCCTTCCTCCCCTTCCCCCAAAAAACAAACAACCACTCATTTTCTCCTTAAATCCATGGATATGGCAGCCAGCCTGTCTTTCTTTTGTGTGTTTAGGGTCCTCCAAGGTGTTCCTCTCTTCAGGCTCCCATCATGCTGCTGTCAGGACATGAAGGGGAAGTGTACTGTAGCAAGTTCCATCCCAATGGATCCACCTTAGCATCTGCAGGATTTGACCGGCTCATCTGTAAGTCATTGTTTATGTAGCTTCTTTAATACTTCCCCATTAAGCAGTTAATGTCTTGAAAATACCTCGAAGGCTACAAGAATAGACATATATACATACATACATACATACATACATACATATATATATATATATACACACATATATACATACATACATACATACATACATACACACACACACAGATATATAAAAGCAAAGGGGGGGTGGGGAAACATACAAAGGGCATGGGGGACAAGGAGAGAGAGAAGGGAGAGACAGAGAAAGTCAGGGGAGTGGGGAGAGAAAACAAGGGAAAGAAAGCAGGGGGGGGGCAGGAGAGAGGATGGCTGGATTGCTGATCCTTGAAGCTGGAAAGGAAGAGAGAAGATGGTATTACTTTACAGGCCCAAAGAATCTGAGTCAGTCTGACTCCCAGCTCCATCTTTATCTCATGGCTCAGTTGTAAAAGCATGTTTTCATAACCATTATCTCTATTGCCTGCCTCTTTAGGAGACATACAAACTGTCAGATTTAATGTATTCCAAGTCATTTCTCCCAGAAATCCCTCAGTAAGTGAGAAGATGAGATTATCGAGGAGGAAGTATATGAAATTCAGCTACTGTAGAAGAGAAGAATTAAGGAAAAATAGAAAGGATACTGGATGTGTTAGGGTCACTATGCTTAGATTCCTACTGAGATTCGGCTCTTATTAAGAAAGTATTTATTTACATCAGCCCGAAGTCTGCCAGTTTAATACCCAAGTCCTAATTCTTCCCTCTCGGGCTAAGAAGAACATGCCTCATTCCTTTGCCACATGTCCCCAAAGCCTTTTCTTCTCTAAACTTGTCATCCCTGGTTCTTTCACGTGACCTTTTATAATATGGACTTTCCTCTTCTCACCATTCTATTCACTCTTTTGAATGTATTCTAGGTCTTAATTCATTTTCTTTTCAGAATGTACTACCCCAAACTGAGCCTTGGACTTGGCTTGAGCCTGGCAGTGCACTGAAATCGCCAGATCTTTTTCATACGATGCCTGATTAAGCTGGACAGGAAGCTTGCTGGAATTTTGTTTACTTCCAGCTTACATTTTACTAAGGGAAACGAGTCAAAAGAAAGGTGCCTTCTGCCACTCTCCTCCTTCACTCCTGTCTCACATGATGATGTGGCCTTACTCCTTACCAAAGCTAACTCCTCTATTTGTTCAGGCAATCCATTTCTATCCTGTCTCTTCCAACAGATTGTCCCCTCTGTGTTATTTGTCCACTGTATCATCTCTGCTCTTTCATTTATTCTCAAACTCTCCCTGTCTACTGGCTCATTCCCTACTACCTTCAAACATGCCCACGTAGCCTCACTTGATTCTTCCATTCTATTAATTGTCATCATGCTATATCTTTCTTACCAGGGGTGGGGAGCCTGTGGCCTCTAGTTCACATGTGGCCCTCTAGGTCCTTAAGTGCAGCCCTATGGGGATTTGTTCTGTGGAGTCAAAGGGATGCACCTGAGTACCTAGAGAGCTACATGTGGTCTCAGGGTCACAGGTTCCCTACCCCTGAAGAAGACTGAGTTTTCTACCCTTTGTAGCAGAGCTCCTCGAAAAGGCCATCTAAAATGGATGCTTCCACTTTCCTCTCACTCTCTTAACCCCTGACAGTCTGGCTGCTGACCTTATCATTCCACTGACACTGCTCTCTTCAAAGCTACCAGTGATCTCTTAGTGGTCAAATCCAGTGGCCTCTTCTCAGTCGTCATTCTCTTTGCTCTCTCTGCAGCCTTTGACACTGTTGATCAGTCCTTTCTCTCTAGGTTTTCTACTCTCTTCTGGTTCTCCTCCTACCAGTCTCACTAATCGTTTTCTGTCGTCTTTGCTGGATCCTCTTCCAGGTCATGCCCTCTAACTCTAGGTATCCCACAGGGTTCTGTGCTGGGGCCTCTTCTCTTCACCTTCTATACTCCTTCACATGGTGATCCCATCAGCTCTCATGGATTTAATTATGCTGATGATTCTTGCGTCTACCCAGCCTCCCTGCCGACTGTAGTCTTGCATCTCTCGCTGCCTTTCAGACATCTCCAACTGGATGTCCAGTTGACATAGTAAACTCAGTGTGTCTAAAACAGAACTCATTATCTTTCCCCCAAACCCTTCTCCCTTGGATTCCTCTCCATCTCTTAGCCCCCATGTCCATGCTGTTTCCACAGCCCTCCTGTTTCATCTTTGCAACTTATCTCAAAACAAGCCCCCTTCTCTTCTCTGATACTGCTACCCCTCTAGTACAGGCCCTCATCTCCTCATGCCAGGGCTATTGAACTAGCTGCTGGTAGGACTGCTTGCCTCATCTCTCCCCACTCCAGTCCATCCTCCATTTGGCCAGTAAAGTGATTTTCCTAAAGCATAAGTCCAGTCATGACAACCCCTAACTCCCCCCAATACTCAGTAAACCCCATTGGCTTTATTGCCTTCAGGAGCAAATACAAAATGCTCTCTTTAACGTTCAAAGCCCTTCACAACCTGACCTTCTACCTTTCCAGTCTTCTTCATTTTTACTTCTCGATACGTATTCTTCAGTCCAGTGCCACTGGCCTCCTGATTGTTCCAGGAACAAGACACTCCCTATCTCTCAGCTCCAGACACTTTCTCTGACTTTCCCCCACGCCTGGAACCTCTCTCCTTCTACTCCAACTACTGACTTCTCTGGCTTCCTCTAAGTCCCAGCTAAAATTTCGCTTTCTACAGGAAGCCTTCCCTAACCTTTATTAATTGTATTGCTTTCCTTCTGTTAATTGTCTTCTATTTGTCCTGTATATAGCTTACTTTGTGTATATTTATTTGCATATTATAGATTATAAGCTCCTGGAGGGTAATGACTGTCTTTTGCCTATTTTTGTATTCTTTGCGCTTCTCACGGTGCCTGCCACATAGTAGGCCCTTAATAAATGTTTATTGATTGAATGAGCTGTTCATACACCTCCTCCCCTTCTGTATCCTAGTTGCTTGGGAGGAGTGTTTGCTCTGTAACCAGAACTAATCAAGTTATTCTTTTCCTTTAGACACAGTGCTGTGTATACTCTTAAAACCTTAAAGGCAATTTATCTTTTGAAAAAGAAGAGCTATAAAATTGCTGAATGATATGCTGTTTTCTTTTTAAAAAATTAATTTTGGTTTGAAGGGAGTTTTTGTGGGCAGGGAATGTTTTGTGTAGTGAGGAGAGGTTAAGTATGATGATGAGTGGAGAGTACCAGCATTAGATAGGATGAACACAGAAGAAATGGAGAAAGGTACAAAGAATTGTCTGAGAGTGATGTTAATAAAGATATCCTTAACTTTTTAATGGGGAGTAGCAGCTGCTTTTTGTTTTGCTAAAGGCTTGAGATGACTCAGTAGGTAAGAGAAAGGTCACTAGCACAAGAGTTTCAGAATGTACTGAAGAGACAGCATATCTGCCGACTTCATTCCCCTAAGCAGTGGGAATCCTGAAAAATGAGAGGTGGAACACGGCAGCAGCCATTATTTGAGATGTCCAGTCTCCTGGTGGATTCTTCTGTGCTGGAAAAAAACATTGTCAAAATAACATGAGGTGCCAGGTGGAAGACAGGAAGTAAAGAATTAAAATCTACCTGACTTCTGCTTCTCTAGCCACAGGTGCCCGAGGTAAGAGGAGGAATGGCTCTCCCAATTCTCTGTCTGACATAGACCTTGTTTTCTGCATCTCATCCGTAACCTGGGGTCTACTGAGCCAACAAGTTCCAATAACTGAGAGTCCCCAGGCCATGCTGGAGGGGCTAGTGCCCAGTAGGGTTTACAGACATTGCTCTGTTTACTTCACAGTGTTGTGGAATGTGTATGGGGATTGTGATAACTACGCTACCCTGAAAGGGCACAGTGGAGCAGTCATGGAGCTGCACTATAACACCGATGGGAGGTGAGTACCAGTATTGTAAGAATGCTTGCTTATTTAACACTAGCTCTTCTCATGCCCTCTTGTTAGCTCCTCATGAGTCTCTGACATACACAGGCCCTACTGTCCAAAGCCATTGCTTTCTTGTTTATCACCCTGTTGTCTTACGTGTCACAATAAGCTAAAACATGAAATGATGCTCTGGAACACAACTTTAAAGATGTCATCCCAACTGCCCAATTAGGGAGCTCTGATATAAGAAACTGTAGACCCATTTTTAACCTTTTAGACCCTTTTTAAGCCTCAGGATATGCTGGGTCACTTGCTTAGTGTCTCTGCCATTATTGTTCCTACTGATACTTACTTCTCACAGAAGTCCTTCTGTGTTCCATCTTGATGTGCAGGATGCCCTGGGGTCTTGAGAGATGTGCCAGTGGAGTGTAAGCTCTGGCAGATTCTCTTCAGCTGGAAAGGCCTCCAGCATGATACTGACTCTGGGCTACATGCCTGCTCTCCAAGGATCAGCCTAATTAATGGAGGCACTCATCAATAGACTATTTGCCACAAGATGATGGATTTATTCTCTTTTGGCCAGTAGCTGTCCATGAAACAGAAATTAAAAATAGACTTGTATCATGCAACCTCCTTCCATATCTGTAATGATTGCAACAGATTGGCAGAAAGTAGTTGAGAAGATGCTAAGAATCATATCCTTTTTAGACCTTTTATAAAGTTTAATTTAACTTTGCTCTCTCTGCCCAGTGATCCCCAAGTCGACACAACATGATTAGCTGACCTAAATCCATATTGACACTCTGATTTTAAATGGAATTAGAAGACATAAAGAAGGTGCGGCCAAATGGGACCACCATGGCTTATGATTTCCTACATAATCTGATAAAAGTTGATCAGAACTGGTTTCTCTGTATTCCCAAGGCTGAGAAGAAACATCATTTCATAGGACACTAGTTATTTCAGTTTGCTTGCTGTGAGCTTAAGCAGACAGACTAGAAGATAATTGTATCTTATTGCATCTCCAACCTCATTTGCAAAGGATATAATAGTATGGAAGAACTTGTCTTGTTCTTAATTTAATTTCTCTTTAAATTGTAGGCACAGAGGTAGATGGTACAAACTTTGTTGGAAAGATGGTTTGGGATCAGAGAATTCTAGTAGCTAAAGTCTTATTCTAAAAGTAGACATTGTTTCCTTTATTTGAGAACAAATAAAGTGCTGACTGTGGCATATACTGGATAATATTGTTAAAAAATAAAATGGATTATATTTTAATAGAGAGGAAAAGACTGGATGTAAGCTTCATCATCTCAGAATCTGTTATTGGTGATCACCTACTTAGATCATTAACTAATTCAAGGAACAGTTAAATGTCACTTGGGGAGAAATGAAGCTCAGGAAAAAAAGACACTGTTACAGTTACAGTGACTGTGACCTGCCCTGCGTAAATTAATGGCCCCTTCTGAAAAGTGGGAATGAGTAAAGGTCAAGACTGGGGTGGGGAGATTTGTTCTGTGAAGTTTAGATTCAGTCAAAAGACTGCACTTGAGGACATTGAGGGCCACGTATGGCCTCAAAGCTGCAGGTTCCCCATCCTTCATCAAGACTGTGCCTCTGCCTCGCTCTTTTTTTAGAGAAGTTTAATGGATAATAAATAGGTCCTTCAAGGAAAAGAGCAAAGGAGCCCAGAAACTACCTCAACTGCCAGTGAACTTGACAACCAAACGCAACTTAGACTTAAAGCTTTTTTATAAAATATTTTGAAGAACCATGTCACATCACAAAACTGAAGAGGATTTAAGAAAACGCTCCTGTAGAGATCTTTGTGTGAGGTCCCACTATCAGATTGTCCGAAGAGCATTTGTAGGTAAAACCAGAAAAAGGGGAAAAGAGGGGTCATGGACGCACACACACACACACACACACACACACATATTTATTTACCATTGTTTTTACAACATTCTCTCTTTCTTCAAGAACCAGGATGGTGCAGTTGCCACCACTAGACTCCTAACACTTCATTTAGTGCCTGTAGTTAGCTCACTGTTTGAAGAGGTAGTGAAGGCATTTAAGAAGATGATGCTGAAGAATGCCTGTTTCAGACCAAAGACACAACACCCTGGGCTGTAGGCACTGCAGTTTGAAAGGCATTCAGGGAGGAGTTTTTCTAGGCTATCTCAAAGGAGGCCTTTTAAAAATAGAAGAGAATCACAAACGATGCTTACACTTAAAACAGCAAATAAGAAGACATCAGCTACTGACTCATCAGCTCTCTCTTGCCTTTAGGATCTCTAGGTGCTATATACACACATAGAGGCAATCCATGAAAAGTGAAGTTTTAGTATCACAGAACTTGTTTTTTTATTAAAGTATTTGACATAGTAGGAAAAAAAGGCTTACCTTAAAGGTTCTGTAAGGATTCTCACACACACACTTTAATAATGATCACATGACAGATATGGCCATTTGAAAATAATTTTGTTTAATGATCTGCCAAATATTGACATCGATTGACCAGGACACATGCTCATTTTGAAGCGTTTGCCAGGATAATGGAGGATACCCTGTGCAGAATCCAAAAGGCTTCCACCTTAATATTTAGGTTCTCCAAATGATCCTATTCAAAGGAGACATTGTATTAATTGTGTCAAGCTCTGCAACGTTATAAAACTTAATCCGTAGTAGTGTGAAGGGATGATAGGGTTCAGAGCTGGAAGGAATCTTGGAGAACTTGTCCAACCCCTGCATTTTGCAGCTGTGGAGGCTGAGACCCACTGAGGGAAATTAATTTGCCTGAGGTCATAGAGGTAGTGAGAAATAGAATTAAAACTTGAGCCTACATTTTCTGAGTTCAAATCTAGCTCTTTTCCTCTCATACCAAATACTCTGCAGAAACAAAGTAAATGAAAAACAGTCTTGATGTTTAGATTGTGAGATGCACATGGACAATGTTTTGCTCCCAAAATTAATAAGGAGAAGCAGATGGCATTTGGAAAATTGTGCAGTGTTTTCAATGATTTCAAACTATTTTCTGCCACAAAATCTCATCTCTTTAGCACCACTTGTCTTCTGGTAGTATTATATAGATATGAATCAAGGAACCATCATGATCTCAGAAGGATGAAAATGACAAGGAACCCAAAACACAGTGGAAAGATGCATTTTGCCCCTAAGACTATAGTATAATTCCAAAGGTACCTGGAAGTTATATAAAAGGTATCATGGGATACCTGTCATATAGAGAAAAAGACAATAGAACAGACCACTGCTTGCCTTCAGCCATTTAAACAATTGGTGGAAGGCATCTTGCGTGTAGGGATGAATTATCTGGAGGTGTAATGGGAAGACATGGAAAGTATACCTGTAATAAGGAAATCGCAGATCTAACCGTGTAAATATTTCAATCTGGAAAGCATTTTAAGGCAAAAGCTTCCAGCATTGGAAGGGACATTTGAAATCATTTAGTCCAAAGTCCAAAGAATCCTTTCTATGGGTTCTCCAACAAGTGACCATCCAGTCTTTGCTTAGAGGATTGTAGCGAAGGGGAGCCCCCAAGGAGGCCATTCTGATCTGGGATAGTGCTGATTAATAGGAAGTTCTTCCTTACATGAAACTGAAATCTCCCTCATGCAGTTTCTACCCATTATTCCTAATTCTGTCCCATGGGGCCAAGAAGAGCAAGTCTAGTCCCTTTTCTATATGACAGCTCTGGAAGTTTTGCTGTTATGTCTTCCCATCTCATCCCTTCCAAGTTTTATACTAAGTAAATAACCCCTGGCCCTTCAGTCATGATCTCAAGGATTATAAGACTGTAGATGCAGAGTGAGAAGGGTCCTCAGAGGCCACCTGGTCCAACTGTCCCTTGTTTTTCAAGTGAGGCAACTAAAGCCCAGGGAGGAGGAGTGATTGACTTGCCCAAGGTAACAGAGGTGTAAGCATCAAA
Source organism: Trichosurus vulpecula (assembly GCF_011100635.1). Lineage (NCBI taxonomy): Eukaryota > Metazoa > Chordata > Mammalia > Diprotodontia > Phalangeridae > Trichosurus > Trichosurus vulpecula. The sequence continues at coordinate 66,172,581 of NC_050574.1, read as the reverse complement.
CAGTAGGATTTGAACCCAGGGCGTCTTCCTCCAGAGCCATTGCTTTTTCTACTTTATCATATCCATTTGCTAACCTGGTTAGCCTCTGAGTGCTTGCTGGATCATCGGTGTACTTCCTCAATTACAGAACCTAGAACGGAACATACTCTTGATATCTAAAGACAGAGTACAGCCTGATTATTGCTCCTGTAGTGCTAAACGCTATACATCTCTTCCTATAGCCAAAAATGACGTTAGATTTTAAAGCTGCCTGGTCACATTGTTGACTTGTTAAACTTGGGGTCCATTCCCCCTCCCCCTGATGTTTTTCAGACCAGTTGCTTCCTAGCAGTTAGTTATATTTTAAATATTGTGTGATTTATTGTACCTCCTATACAGTGCTGGCAAATGGACAAAATAAAATTATTTAGTGTCCTTTTTAACCTAAACTTTTCTCTTTGTTTTTTTTCCCTCTCTCTTGCCCTTTACCATTCAGCATGCTCTTCTCAGCTTCCACAGATAAGACTGTTGCTGTATGGGATAGTGAGACCGGAGAGAGGATTAAGAGGCTGAAGGGGCACACTTCCTTTGTGAATTCCTGTTACCCTGCCAGGAGGGGCCCCCAGCTAGTCTGCACTGGCAGTGATGACGGCACAGTTAAGGTGGGTGTTCTGTGTGACTCTTGCCAGTATCTGAGGTAGCATAGTAGCATGCAGATGTGACCCTTTCCTTGGAGTTCACCAGCTTCTGACCAGTCTTTTCCGACTAGGATGGATACTCCATATAGCCTATTCCTTCTAAACTTGGTTTTAATGCTATTTTCCCCCCAAAACAAACATGTAGGAACATTTCCATTTTGAGGACAAAAGATTGTAATCTCTTTGAAATAACGGGTGATGGATGTACAACACAGTGTTAGGATCTTAGAATATTAAATATGTTAAATACATATAAATAAGCATTAAATGAAGCATAAAATATTAAACATGAGGGGATTTTAAAAATCATTTGATCTAACCTTCTTTTACAGATAGGGAAATGGGCCTCAGAGAGAATAAGAGATCGCCCAAGTTATGTAGAGTTAGTGGCATCGTAACTACCTGAGAGTACTTTTATGCTGTCATGATAATGAAATTTAAAGCATTCTAGTGTTTCCTGTGTTACCAAATTTCAGATTTTTGTCAGGCATCAGGCCAAAGGGGACTAAAAGACAGACTGCATGTAGAAACCCCACAGTCCCTTTGGTGGTTAGAGTTTTGAATGAATCCACCGACTTCCACATACAAAGATGATGTTAACTACCCAATAAGATAGTTGCATTGAGTTGTTTTTCCTGTAATATTGGTAATTATTTTGCACTGACAAAAATTTGATGGCCTTTTGCCTGACCCTCTTCTGACCAGTGATAAGCTTGCTAGGCGGTTGGGTTTAGAATGCATAGAATCAGTCAACAAATGCAAACCCATATGGAGGTGAGCCCACAGGTCAGATCTAGCCCAGGGGAGTAGCACCGGACAGGGAGTCAAAAGCCCAAGTTTCAATCCCACTGATGCCATTTACTAGATGTGTGACCTTCAGCAAATGGTAATCTTGCTGAGTCTCTATTTCTTCATCTGTAAAATGGGCATGGTAGGACTTTACCTACCTACCTCAAGCAATGGTTGTTGAGAAGTACAAATGAAGACTTTGTGACCCATTTGGGCTACCAATGGCAAATTTGCTTCCTCTGCCCCAAGGAATAAATAATACTCTGCTAGCCCCCAGGGAATAATTTAGTCTCTGAAAACTTGTGTCCTTTCCCATTTCTGTAAAACCAAGTTGTATTCTCACAAAGTTTATCTGTCCATCTGTAAGTGCTTAATGATTGTTCCTTACATAAATTCCATTCATATTCTGACTCTAAAAAAAAAAGGTTTACTCCAATGGTATGATTGTTTTAGTAATTTAAAGAAATCCTTCTGGTATGCATTTTCAGTTATTGATAATGGTATTCCAGGAGAATATTTATTGCTATTTTAGCATTGACCAAGCTCATTTTTTTTCCGGCTCATCAGCTACCATCTCATCTGCAAATGAAGCCCTTTGTTGTGTATACAGTTTTACTTACATGAGGATGTTGATTTGTAATGATGCAAAGGCCATGCTACCAGGCCTTCTGGGAACTTGTACTGTACTGTTAAGAGGCCAGGCTTTCAGGAAGGAGGCAGCCTGGCTCAGTGCAAGGAGCCCTGGGGTGGCTGGAGGGCCTGGCTTCCATTCTTCCTTCTACCCCTCACTAGTTGGGTGAGGTTTGGAGCAAGTTAAGGAACCCCTCTCAGCCCCAAGCTGCTCATATTTCTTTTTCTCTTTCTCCCCTCTTAGAGATGGCCTGACTCTGTGGTTTCAGCAGCAGAGAGAGCTAGCTGCTAGTAACAGTTTCCTGTGGCAGAGTCATTGAGCACCTTCTCTGAAGCTTAGGAATCTTCTGGGACTCTCAGAGATTCTGGGACTTATCTAGGGATCCACCACCTGGAAGAGGTGGAAATTGAACCTTGGTCTTCCTGACTTGTAGGCCAGCTCTATCTGCTCCACCATATCGTCTCTAAACTCATCTGGGGATGGTGAAATGGGGAAAATACTCCCTGGCCTACCAACCTACAAGGCTGTTGTGATGATTAAATGAGAGAATGTATGTAGGCAAAAGTGCTTTGGAAACTATAAGATACTGTAGCGTGCTGGTGTTGCCAGGACTCTGGGATTACCAGGATTCCATTGTCTAAGCTGACTTCAATAGATTCACATAGAAATCTTCCCATTCCAGAGCTTGGAGAAAAACAAGCCAAGTACCAATGCATGAACACTGTGTCTCCCTTGTCTTATTTATTTGTTTAATCCAATTTTTTCCAAAGGGAGGTAGGAGATTCAGAGTAGGATGTTGATTCCCCTAGGGAAAATTGGCAGGGATTAAGGAGGCTTATTTTGTTTATCCCCCAGGAAAGTCTAGAAGGACATTAGTAATCTTTACACATCTAGCTGATGCCTGAGAAACAATTTATTTTGAATAAGGGGCCTTTCCTCACCCCCGATGCCACTGTATAGTGAACTGCCCGCTCTTCCTGTGTGTAAGGCTTGCCCCGCAGGTGGCTGGAAACAGAAGCCTAGAACCTGGATGGAGATGAAGGAGTACTTTTACGACTGGAAGGGCCCTTCACAGTCATCCAGTCTGTCTCACTCCTTTTTGAGGAAACTGAGACTTGGAGAATGGCCATCTGTCTTTCTTATTTCCTCTGACTCTGCATCCCTAACTTTTGGAACTATCCATCAGGGTTCTCTCCATCTAATCAGGAAGTATTCTGAAGGGCAAATCAGTAACAAGAGTAGAAGAGTAAAGAGATAAGCTCATTTGCAGTATTGAGGATTGAGTATCTCATGTGTGGAATGACATTGCCTGGTGTGCACAATTCATGTACTCTAGTGGCCAGGAGGAGGATTCATTGGTTCTCTTTAAAGTATGTGGATAAAATGAGATTATTTAGCTGGACAGCTCATTTTGTTCATCTGATTTTACACTTTGACTCCTCCCACTAGTTTGATTAGTCAGCAGGTCTGATCCAGTTCAAAGGAGTAATCAATCACATGTATAGTCGTACATGCTGAGCAGTAACTTTTACATTTATCATTATCATTTACGTTAATCTCAATTGATGAATAAATTCTTTATCCTCACCTGTGAAATTTCACTGATTCTTGCTCATTGAGCCTTGTACCTGGCTGTCTTTTGCTTAACCCTCCTGTCCTCTCTCCACCACCATTCCTAGCTCCCGTGTTCTTGCACAGAGAAAGCTAGGCTGCAGCAACCAACCTTGCCATATGTTCCCTGGAGTTGCCCATGTTTTCGTGGGCCTCTGCTTTACATTTCTAAACCATAAAGCGGGAAGACATGGTTCTGTTCTTACCTCCATTCAAGTCCTTAAGACCAAAATGTTTCCTGAGTACAACATAGACTGGGTATAGAGATATAGATAAGAGAATGTGATAGACAATCCAGCATAGGCTGATGAGGTCTCTAAGCAAGTACATGGAGGGGGAGGAACGTAGCTCACTGGGTAGAATCTTCACTGCCCCTTCTGAAAACCCTTGTACTGTGTGATTGTTGCCTGTGTGATTTCCAGGGAGCTGGATGTGATTCTCTGCAGACCTCAGACCAGTACTTGGTTATGTTGTCTGCATATCCTCTCCCAGAGGATTTTCTTTTCTTCTGGCATGGGGGCATAGTTAGGCCCCACATTGTTCTTGGTACTTCCCTTTTCAGGGTTAGATATCGGAGGTGAGATATCGAGCCCATTGTTGTCCTTGGGAGGTCAGCGTCAATAAATCCTGACTCTGCTTCTGGGTTGTTTCTCTGATTTCCCTCTGTTCCTGAGCATTATCTTCCTAAAGGAGTCTAATATAGGATTACTATTTCATCATCTCTCTGTTTCCCTCTCTTTTGAATTTTGTTTACATTATATGGGCATGTGTCCTTAGAGTAAATTCATTCTGAGAACTTTTTTTTTTGGTTCAAACCTCTGATTTTGTTGGTGTAGGGGAACTCCTGGTGAGGAACGTTCTCTACCAATGCAGACCGACACCTGTTCTGCAACTTCTAGTCTTAGAGAGTTGCCTGGGGCCTCGAGAGGGTAAGTGACTTGCCCAGGGTCACACAACCCATACATGACAGAGCTAGAACTTGAGCCCACATCTTCCTGACTAAATAAGGGTGGTTCTGTCCACTATTCCACACCATTTTTTCTTAAAACAACTCACTGTGGTGTTCCTCAGTTGACTGGGTGGTCCAGTCAGAGGGGCTGGATTGAGACAATTCTAGGATAAATACTAGATCTAGAGTAAATGCTAAAAATTTGCATGATACGAGAGTAGAGCAGAGTAACAGCCTAAAGTTGTGCCAGCAGAGAGTGAGGATTATTGCTGCCTACATTCCTATGGCACATTAACGTTTCCGTGCTATTTCACATACATTGTCTCATGATCCTCGTGACAGTCTGTGAGGTGGCCCGTTTGATAGCTGAGGAAGCCAAAGTTCGGTGCATGGAGAGGCTGAATGATAGCCACTGTCACACAGCTAGTAAGCACCAGGGGTACCATGGGAGCTCAGATCTCTCCTGGGAACAAGTCCAGCCCTCTCTGTATCATCCAGGGCCACCTCTCAAGCATTCCAAGAGGTCTGTGTGGCCAGGGTGCTCTATCTCACTCACCCCTTGTTTCACATTCTTAATTTGCTTTCTTCCCAAGCTTCCAGCCCCCATTTCTCATTCATATGACACGTGTGGGATTTCAGGTCTGTGCATGTGACCTTAGAGGTTCTTTAGTCTTACCCATGCTGAACCAGGATGGGCTTCTGTGTATATACTGAATCCTGTAACTAAGTGAATGTTGCTTTAAACAATTGGAGTATTCACCAGCAGATTCTGAAAAATGTACATCTGAGTAGCGAAAGTTGGGACATGAGAGGATGATAGTAAATCTGGTATTTTAAAGCTTTGTGTTGCTTTAGTGTAGGTACACCATCTATGTAGATTCCAGCTTGTTTTCGTGTTGCTTTAGTGTAGGTACACCATCTATGTAGATTCCAGCCTGTTTTCGTCTTCTCACTTAGTAGCTAACCTTCTGGTGATGTGCTTCTGAACTTAGCTCTGCTGGTCCTTAAACAGCAATCATACGGGCCATTGTCACATCCGTCCTCACACAAGACATAAAAATGATCTTGTGTAGCCTTCTCAGGGTTATTGGAGTCTCTGAGAAACAGATTACAAAATCTGCAAGTAGAATCTTTTGAGTAGCAAACTCTGTCCTTTCTCACCTTGGATGAGCTAGAGTTTATTTTCAGTTTTAATGCAGACTTTCCATGTATAGCAAACAGCCCAAAATTTATATTTTCCCAACATTTGTATAATCCCTTGGAAAGTGCAGATTTTAACTTTCAGACTACTTATAATATCTCAAATTTAAGGGTGATGTCTCAGTCTGTAGGTTGTCAATAGTAAGACATCCCCTGTAAGCATAATTGTATTCTAGGTGTAGGTGGCCACACTATGTGCATAGGTCAAATACCTTACATCTCTTTTCACATGTATTGTAAAGCTCCTGACACTCCTATGATCAATGTTATATGACAGATATATCTCCATTTCTATTCATAACGGCAACACATAATAGTCACCCAATTTGTCTGTCATTGAGTTATACATTATATCATTGATTATACCAAGTAAATTAATTTCAGAATATTAGAATGCTTCCTTTTGGAATTCCTTTCCCATCACTCATATTCAGACTTTTCAAGCATATTTATATGCTTGAATTGTACAGATAAGCAATTCAAATTAGAATCATAGATTTAAAAGTAGAAGGGATGTTAGAGATCATTTAATTCAACCCTTCACTTTACAAATGAGAAAACTGAGGTCCATGAGAAGTTAAGTGACTTGTCCAAGGTGTATCAGAGCCAGGTTTTGAATACAGTCGTTGAGACTCCAAATCCAGTGCATTATACTGCTTCTAACAGACTTTCTATTTAGAAAGTAGCTACCCATGTTTTTATGGACTAATCCCAGAGAAAGCATGTGGCCAAGTCCACTACCTTGAAAGGGCTCAATATGTGATGTTCTCATATCTCTACTTCCTCATGGTATTAGGAGTGGAATGCAATAGATTTTATTTTGATCAGGTCAGCTAGAGTTTTACAATTTTAATTCACTGCTTAATCAGATGAAAACTTGTATAATGTTTTTTATTGATAAAGTCTTTCTTCTCCCCTGCCCCACAGTTACTGCATGTTAATTGTAGCAGTTTGCAGATAAAAGGTGAAGGAGAGAAATGGGTTAACATCTGCTTTGGCAACCCATTGTTAAATGTATGCACATTTGCTTGGGATCCACAGGTCTTGGTTCACATCTCCATTGTGCTTCCAGTCATGTGACCAGATTAGGCAGCCTCAGTTTCCTCCTCTTTGAAGCAGGAATCATGGTACTATCATTGCCTACTTTGTAAGATTGTTTTGAGAAAAGTGCTTTGTAAAGTGCGATATAAATATGAACTAAATAGTACACATGTATGTACGCATATTGACAAAATCAGCATCTTTGTCTTGGAATTTCCAGCACCTGTAGATGTTAAGTTCTTGTTTTGGATTAAACAGCAATTGAATTCAACCAGTGTATTAAGTGCCTACCAAATGTTCAAGGCATTTTGCTATGGAGCTGGGTATACATAGGTCAGAAATAGATCTGACTCTAAGGAGCTTACAGTGTCCTAAACACTTAATGTTACTAATCAATACATGTACCTAGATAGTTGTCTGTTCTCAAACTTTCGAAAACTGGTATGTATACATTCTACGTAATCATATTTAAAGAATTACTGAATTCCTAAAAAAAATGTTTTCAAATTGTGCAGATTAAGATGAGACAAAATCTTTCCAAAAGGTAAAAGATACAATCTTGCAACCAAGAATAACCTATTCTGCAAGGCTAAATATAATCCTACAGAAGGGAAAGAGAGCTTTAATGGGAATAGAATTTCCAGATATTCCTGATAAACACCAGGAATTTTGAAATGCAGACATAAGAAGAGTAAAGCAAATGTAGTTGAACGGTCAGAAAGGGCTGTAAGATAATGTGGTGTTAACATTCTGAAGGGAAAAGAAACATGTGTCGCTTCAGGACCTTAATGCCTTCAGAGGGTGTCGAGGGAGATAAAGGAGACTGAGGAGTGTGTTGATTCTATTCTGAGGATTTGAAGAAGGGAAATAGAATGAAAGGTAAAAGAAGGAAGAAGCAAGTGGAGCTTGCTAGTTGTCAATTTCTCATCATTGGAGCACATGAAAAGAAGATCATGTAAACATGAAGAAGAGGTGAAAGAATTGGCTTCAGATAAACCTCTTTCTCAACAGAAATGGACAAAGGAGAGTTGGGTACATACATGTGTACACGCAGAATTTGGTGTAGAAATACATTAAAATCGACAGGAAAACAGTGGGGATGGTAGGAAGAGAAAGGTTTAAAAGAGGATAGTACCAGATGGGGACTAGTTATGAGGAAATATCAGACTTCCTGATCTTGAAAAGGGAATTGAAAGGAGCGGGCAGGCAGCAAGGCACAACTAGAACCCAACTAAGGAGATGCCTTGGATTGCCTTTTAAACAATTGGAAAAATAACTGAACAAACTGTGGTATAGAGGTATAATAGAATATTAACAGTCTGAAAGAAATGACAAAAGAAAGACTTTAGTAGAATCCCAAGCGGTAAGCGTGAGCACAACGAACAGAACCTGGAGAACAATTTATGAAAGTATAAAAACATTGTAAAGAAAAATAGCTTTGAAAAATTTAAGACCTCTGATTAGAGCAATGCCTTTTCCTTGTATCCAGAGAACGTGATGAAGCGTGTTCCCCACTTCCTGACAGAGAGGCATCAACTTAATTTTTGGACATTGTTTCCATTAAATTTGTTGTGTTTGATTATGCTAATTTGTTAAAAGGTTTTGGGGAGTTAACAGTAGTGATGCCCAAAAGAATTCTGTTGAAACATTTTTTTTGATACTCAAAGCACAGACAAACAGCACAGTTTTGAAAGTGTGTAGAATTTATAATTTGCTTTTAAATAACAGTAGGAAATAGATTTATGGATTCATTTACAATTCTCTTTTTGTGTTTTGCTATATAAAATGTTTTTGTGTTTTAAGTTCAAAATAAAAAATTAAATCAAACTCATTAGGAAACCTGCCTCTTGTTCAAGACTCAGGACTCTAGAATAGCCAATAGCCAAGGCCTTGCAAAATTCTCAATCACTGGCATCACCCAGACTCACCTGCTAGTTATGGTTGTGACCCTTACTTTTTCAATGTCCTCAACATTATCTCTGCACCATGTGTGGTATGGTCATTACAGTGCAAATCTCCAAAGCTCACTTTTGGTTTTATATATTTAATTGCCTATATGTCTTGAATACTGAATCCTTACCAGAGCTATTTGATACAAAGACTTTTTTTCCTGTTAGGACATTGGTCTTTTATTATTCCTAGGTAGGTTAATTTTGGAGTGCAAAAGCATTCATATAAATAAATTTTATATAATGGAAATTGTTTTTTCTTTTATAATAGCTTTTATCTTTTGTTTGATAAAAATTTGTCCCCATACTTTTAACAAGAACTCTTAACACGTCGCCTCTTTCTATTCTGAGTTTTTAGTGGCATGATCTTTAGTATTCAAGTCACCCATTTCAAATTTTTTTTTTTGTGAAGTATGGTGTTAGATGTTGCTCTGAGTCTAATTGCTGCCAGACTGCTTTATAGTTTTTTCATTGGTTCTTTTTAAATAAGGAGTCATTTCCTAGGTAATTCATGTTTTCAGGTTTATCATGTACTGGGTAATTGAGTTAAATTATTTTTAATTTGAACCGCATCTTAAATCAAGAGACAGGTTCTGTAAAGAAGAGCTAAGGAGGGATTCTATTTCTGGGATATGTGGCAGCCAACGCAAAGGACATGCGAGGAGAGCAGGCCAGTTTGACCGAATCATGGAATGCAAGAAGTGGAGTAATGTCCTTTGAGGCTGTAAAGATAAGTTGGGGCCAGATTGTTCAGGGCTTTAAATGCTAAGCAGAGGAGCTTATATTTGTCCTAGAGGCAATTGGAAGCCTTTGGAGTTGATCTAGGGAGTCACATGATAAAATCTGCACTTAAGGAAAAAGACCTGTTTCAGTAAGATGAGTCAGCAGCTTTGTTTGGTTGGTCATCAGGAAATGACACCAGTAAAGTAGGGTTGGAGTCAAATAATGGAGGACTGCAAATGCTGTCCAAGGGAATTTAGACTATCATGTAAGCGTTGGTGATCTATTGAAGGTATTTCAGCTGGATAGTGTATACTGTGTGCAGAATAATGTTTCAGGCAGAGTAGTGAGGTGCCCTAAGAGTTCATGGGCTTTAGTCTGATGGAATCATAGGATTTCCTGCTGAAAGGGACTTTAGCATCTATTCCAGCCACCTCATTTTACATTTGAGGAAACTGAGACCCAAAGAATAGAAGAGGGGCAGAGTCTTTAAGTTTCCCAACTAATAAATTGCAAGGTTGGGATTTGAATCCAAGACCTCTGATGGGACCTACCAATCCTTTGCTCTTTCCATCATACCACATTTTGTCTTCATCTCTGAAATATTTCAGGTACAGAGGTTGGGAGGACTTCTCAGCTAATACCAGGAAAGCCACAGCTCTGACCACTGGTGGAAAGGTCAAAAACATTTGGTCAGTTGAATTGAGATGGGTGCCATGTTTGAGGTCATGTAATCAAAATGTTCTCCTTTGAATCTATTTACCTGCCCTTTAGCAGTTTGCTATAACTTAAAACAAGGTCCTTTGACTGCATCCTCAGAGCAGGAGAGCTCTTGTGGTTCCCTGCCATGTAATAAATCTGAAACATTGAAGATTATAAATGTGACCCAGAAGTCTTCTCCCCTCTGCATTAATCCCAAAGATTCATAAAATGTTGAGTGAAAGGGAAGAAACCTTTAAGTGCCTTGCCCAAAGTCACTGTGTGAAAAACAGTACTCCTGATTGTGTTTATTCCACCACTCTGTGCTGTAAGATTTTCTGAGACCTTTTCCAGGTTCTCCACACTCACAGAATATGGAATCAACTCACTTTATTACATTTCATCTTTTAGTTAAGTACAGCAGATGGCACAGTGGATTGAGCACTAGGCCTGGAATCCTCATGAGTTCAACTCTGGCCTCAGACAGTTATTAGTTGTGTGACCCTGGGCAAGTCACTTAACTGTATTTGCCTCAGTTCCACATCTGTAAAATGAGCTTGAAAAGGAAATAGCAAACCGCTCCAGCATCGTTGGGGTCATGAAGAGTTGACACAACAAATGACTGAAAAAACTGAACAGCAAAAACAAACAGCAGTGATGTTGGGCAATTTTAAATAGCAGGGGCCACATGGTATTGTAGAAGGAACATTAGACTTGGGAGGCAGACCTGGGGCAGTTCACCTTTCTGGGGGTCCGTTTCATGAATATCTGTGAAATGGAGCCATGTCAGAGGGACACCTGTTTGAGGCCAGATTCGTTTGACCCAACAAACCCCATGTGTCGGTAGAAATACCTCCTTTCTTTCCCCTCTTCTTCATGCTAGCTGCCAAGGCCTCTTTCCCAACTTCCATCCTTCCCAAATACCTTGTGTGTCTGGAATAGGGTTTTGTTTTCATCGAGGTAGGGGTCTCCTGGTGGGGGAACATCTCCCAACAGTACAAGTTGGCACCTTCTCTACAGCTTTGAGTCTTAGAGAGCTGCCTGGATCAGTGAGGGTGAAGTGGTGTGCCCGGGGTCACACAGCCAGGGTGTGTCAGAGGCAGGTTGAACACCTAGGCCTCCCTGACTTCAAGGCCAGCTCTCTGTCCTCTATGCCACACTGCTTCTCTGTTACCTTGTAGAGAGTGAGCAAGTGTGTGTGTTGTGTATGTTGTCTCCCCCAATAGAAGGTAAGCTTCTTGAGGGCAGGGATTGTTTCATTTTTGTCATCATATGCTCAGTGCCTAGCAAGGTACCTAGTATGCTGTAGGTGCTTAATAAATGCTTGTTGCATTTGACATGGATCCTCAACAACACTAGGGAGTTCAGGGTCTATGAGCAGCCATTGTTTTAATTACATTGTGCTGTAATTACACTCGAGCCCTTAAACTGGAAAGATTTTGCAGTGGGAGTAAGTTGTATTGTTAATTGAACATCTGGATTCTATCATTTCAGCTTTGGGATATCCGGAAGAAAGCAGCTGTCCAGACATTTCAGAATACCTACCAGGTATTGACTGTGACCTTCAATGACACCAGTGATCAGATCATCTCTGGTGGCATCGACAACGACATCAAGGTGTGTCTCCTGTTGAATCATTCCCCTTTTCCTATCTCCTTTTCACAGAAGTTGATCTTTTTAAACCTATAAGTTTATGATATATCTGCACATGATACCAGTGAAGCCTTTTATGACTTTTAATGGAAGTCAAGCATCTTCTGAAATGATTTCTCCGGTTCCTCTTTTGTAAGTTATCTGTTTATCCTTGTAATGATCATCATTATTGTTGACATTCATATGATGCATTCAGGTTTTACAGAGTTAATTTGATGCAGCAGTTCTTTGTAGATACTACTCTGTACTTATTAGCATTTTTCAGATGAGGGAACTGAGGCTCAGAGAAGTTTAAGGACTTGCTTGGATTATGAAGTTAATGAGTGTCTGAGGCACTGTAAGAACAGCGTGGCTAGCAGCTGCAGCAGGGATGTAAGACCCAACAAGAGCTGCCAGCACAGGTTCTTTGATCTGCTTTTCTAAGGAAAGCAACTTTAAGGGGTTAACAATCTCACTTTAATCCAATGTACATTTATCATTCACTTAGTTCAGGGGAAGAGTCAGCACCCTGGACTTCAGAGCAAATACAAATAGAAATTACAAACAGAAAATATCAACAGATCAAATATCACAATTCAACAGATGGGCTTTGTCTGATTAAGGCATCACATACGTAGTTACCAAAAAGAGAAGCACTAACATCTGGGTTTTCTTCAAAGCCAGGGGGCTTCAGCAGCTACCCAGAGTCTTCACATCAACACTCTTCCAGTGAGTGAGAGCCCCAAACAAAGTGCTAACCTTTTGAGTTTATATACCCTTCTTAAGGCTTCATACCTACTCAGCAAAAGGGTGTGCACCTGGGGCATTGTACCTAATTACCAAAAGGTTGTGGGCCTGGGGCTTTGCACCTAGTAAGACTTAATCAAAGGCAGTTGATTACTTTAGCATTCTAAAAGAGAAAACAGAAAAAAAAAAAAAAGTCCCACCCTGTTTACCAATACAGGCACTCATATCGAGGTCTGCCTTGAATCTAAGCTCAGAGTTTTTCCTGGCATACCACAGCAGGACATTTTATTTGGTTACTTTTATTATATCTTCCTGTGTAATTGGTTTATTTAAGTTATTAATTTCCCATTTTGTCAATTTGGATAATTTATATTTTAATATGTAATCACCCATTTTGCTTGGATTCTCTAATTTGTTACAATATTTTTGCACAGTATTCCTTAATGATATTCTTAATTTTTTTGTGTGCTTATTGTGGTCTTTTCTTTTTCCTTTGTAATTTTGTTGATTTGTGTTCCTCTCTCTCCTTTTTTGGTGTGCTAATGGCTTATCCATTTTTATTAGCCTTTTCAAAAAAAACCTGCTTAGTGCTATTTATTAATTAAATTGTTCTCATGTTCTATTTATTTCCACTCTTTTCATTATCTCTTTGGACTATTTGTTCCTTTTCTGCTGTCTTTTAGTGTAGATTTCTGTTCTTCTCCTGTTCTTTCTTATTAATGTTGGCACGCAGTACTATAAATTAACTTCTAAGAACTATTTTGCCTGTACACTGTAGATCTTGTTGTATAGTATTAGTGTGGTCATTGTTTTATAAACATTCTCTTACCATTTTTGTGATTTTTGTCAGACCTATAGGGATTTAGTAGATTGATTTTCATTGTTGCTCTATAGCTTTTAGTCTTTTAATTTTATTGCATCGTCATCTTGAAAATACAGCATACAAAATTTCTGCTTTTTTGGATTTACCAAACATAGCTTTTTAAAACCAAGCCAGGGACCAATTTTTCTGAGAGTTTTATATGTACTTGAAAAGCAAATACAAGAATCATTTATTTCAGTCACTTAATTTTCTCCATTTTATCTCTTATTTTCTGCTCATTCAGTAACAAGTTTGTGATTTCTTTTTCTTCTCTTAGTCTGATATTGAAATTTTTGAAGTCCTTTAGTATTATGATTTGATTTTTTCTTGTGGGACCATTCTCCTTTTAATAAATGTAACTGCTGAGTGTTGTATGAAGATGTAAACTTAGGTATCTTATTCATTATTCCTCTCATTGTCATAATGCCCATGGTAACACTTTTTAGTTTGCGTTCAGCTCTGTCTGACGTTATCGTTATTGCCACATTTGCTTTTTTTGAGCTTGCAGTTGCATGATGTAATTAGACCATCTCTTAATTTTAATTTTGATCCATAGATGTCTTTTTGTATCCTATACATTACCCGTAAACAAAACATTCACAGATTTTGTCTCTTGGTCCACTCTTGGGTTTTAATCCCCATTAAAAGATGTTCACATTTATTGTTATAAATGTTAAGTTTGATTTTTCTTATCACATTTCCAACCCTCCCCTCCCATCTTCTTATTGTTCTTAATGTGTCTAGCGGGAGTAAAATCTATTTTAATTTTCTATAACTATTTCTACTGTTAAAAACCAATTAGCAAACCAAATTAAATTTTCTAATTTAAATTATGGAAACGAATTTCTTATTATTCCCTGAGGCTTGGCCCCTTTTTGTTATAGACAGCTTTTAGGAGCGTCAGTTCACCTTTCTCTTCATTTTTTTGTGATTTCTTACTGTTTTAAATGTCATTAATAATAACTATGCATATATTTTAGCCCTCTTCCTTTTTGTGCTAGTCTTAATATGCATTTTTTTCCATTCAAACTCTAACTTAAATATTGTTCTTACGGTTGCAAAAGCTTTTTGAAAAATTTACCAACTATATGTAATGACATTTAAAGTATATTATTGTTTTTCTTGATTCAATTTGAAATTTCTGCAGTGCTGGTAGGTATTTTACTTTCAAATATTAATTACTCATAATTATAGCATCTGTATTCTGTACTTTAACATCTAATTCCATGCTTTTAAAGCTTTCATATAGTCTTGTCCAGCTTCATTAATTGGCTCCTTATTTTTGAAAAGTTAGATGAAAGTCTAATTGGCATTTTTATATTTGTTTCTTGGCATTTGGAGGCCTTTGTAATTCTGAAACTTAACAATTACATGCTTTGGAGATTTGTAATCAGGATTTTTTCATGCTGAAGTCTAGTGTCTTCACTCTACTTGCAGAGTTTCACTTTTTCTTGCCTATTCTGGAAACTTCTCCACATCCTCAAGAATGGTACCGAGTGATTTTCTTTCTTTTCTTTTCTATTATCTTCAAGAATTCTTATCTAAAGTTCACAATTCTAGTTCTCTCCCTTCTTTGTTCTGCACATGCATTGGTTGTCATTCAAGCTCTTATATTTAGAGATAATTCAATTTTATTTTTCCTACTAATTCTCCCTTATATGGCTTTATTCTGCTACTTGCTGATGCCATTTCTTCAGTGTTACTCTGCATTTATATTGATTGTGCCTTTGTTTCTTTCTGTTCTTCTTTTCTCCCCTCTCCACCCCCCCCCCCAAAATTGGAGTCTTCCTTTAGTGTGTTTATTGTGCAGTTTAATTCCAAAGAAGTTTTATCATCTGGTTCTCTCATATTACAGAATTTCTACATTGTACTAGAATTTGTGTTCAATTTTTGTAATTATCTCTGTTCAGGGGTGACATTGGCAATAGGGGTGGGCCTCAAAAAGGTGTTGTGGGTAAGAAATTGAATTACAGGGCCTTTATGTTGTCAGTAAGGGAGATGGATGAAAATGTTGGCTTCCCTTGTAGCCTGTCGACTACATCTGATATTGAAGGTGGAACTAGGGGTGACCATTTTGGTCTCCAAGCTTGAGGTGGTACTGGGGGTGTCTGGGACCACCTTTTAGGCTGTGGAGGTGGACAGTCAGCCTGGTGGCTCTTAAAGTCTAAGACTGAAGATGAAGATAGGGTGGAGAGTGGGAACTGCCTGACAGCAGTGGCTCTGCATCTGTGCTCTCGATGTCTTCTGGGGAGCAGGCTGTGGCAGTGGGGAAGTAGACTGCCTGTGGAGCTGGGAAATTAGCCTTTTTGTGGTTATTCAGGATCTGTACTGTTAAGCCATGGAAGTGGAAGGTGGGAGAATGTCCTAGTTTAGACAGCAGAGGGGAGTGAACAGGATGGTAGCAGTAGCTCTCCAGCCAGGAGCAGCATCTGAGTGAGCAGCCGTAGGCTTTCCTCAGTTCCTTTCCTCTTGATTTGGATGTCAAAAGACACTTTTCCCCCTTTGTGGGGAGGGGTTAGAGAGGGGAAGAGGGAGCTTTTGTGTTCTTGAATTATTCGGAACTAGCTTCTCTGGTGCCTTTTTATTTGCCATAAGTTGATTGCGTGGGATGGTCTTTTACCATCCCTCCCATAAGAGAGAGCCAAATTCTCTAGGCAACTTTTAATCTTGAGAAGGGTGCTTTAAGGGCGGTGGACTAGGAAGAGGCAGGCTTGTGAGACAGAAAGGAAGGAGGCCTTGCTACTTCAGGACTCTCCTGCATCTGTTTCCTTCCATGGTTCTTCTCTCTTCACCTCCACAGCTGCAGTGAATACCCCATGGGCTGGGTATACAAGTAGGTAGATAGACGTTAACACTGTATTGCCTTCCAGGAGATAGACATCAAGATCCTTGGTGACCCATTTAGCCTCTGCCTGACTCAGCTCCATGAGCAGATAGAGAACCTCCTTAGCACCCTTAGGTTTAAGAAGTTTGAGTAGAATGAGCCAGCTCCAGCCAGGGTCAGCTAGTAGTCCATCTGCTTCCTGCAGCCTACCTGGGGTCCTGCCAGTGCTGATGGTGGCACCAAGCGGTGCCTGGGAGAAGGAAATGAGTCTATAGCCTTATTTTTATATTTACATATTTCAACCCAGACTATCTATTATTATTTTTAGTAACAATACTTTTATGTGCCCCCTGGAGCCTCTCTTCTCTTGTTGATTAATTGTCCCTCGTATTAGACCTATGCCATCATCCCCTCAATCAGTTTTACATTTGATCAGTCTTTCCATCTAGCCATATGCCAGTTTGTAAACACTTCTTTGTTCGTCCTGTGATGTCACAAATTTTTTATCAAATTCGGACCCAGTTTCTTTGACTCCAGAGACAGCCTGGAAGACATGGCTTTGAGTCCTGACTTAACATTTATGGGCAGGTTATTTAACATCTCTGAGACTAGTTCTTCTCATTTGTAAGATGATTTTTAAACATTTATACTACCTACCACAAAAAACAAACCAACAAATTTTGATCATATATTCCTTCTTTAGTATTCTTTTTTCTAGACTGAAGAGACTTAATTTTTCTCTTGCACTAGCCCTCCATGATCATTTTCTGTTCCTCTTCTCTGGATCCTTTTTAGACTAATGTTTTCCCTTTCATGAGGAATAGGAGCTAGAACTGTATATAATGTTCCAAGCACAGAAGTTTCCCTTTTTGTAGCTGCCTTCTGTTCCAACTCTGGACACTCTTATTATCTGGTTTCATTTCCCTCTTTTAGGCCCTCATTAGAATCCCTGCTTTCTCCCCCACCTTAAACACACTGAGAGGAGGATCACTGCGGCTGATCAAAGGGAAGCTGGCCATCACTTTTAATGACTTCTTTGTGACACCATTGAACTGTTCTTTAAAAGCCCACCGCCAAAGGAAGAAATGCAGATCCCTGTTCATTGGCAGATCATAGAAAATTAACCTTAACGATCATTTAGACTAGGGATTCTCAATCCTTTTTGTGTCATAGACCTAATCTTTTTTTTTTAAATTTCATAACTGATGGAAATGCTAGCTTTCAGGCAGAGGTTAGTGAAAATAAAAACTTTTCTGCCCCTGTCCAGGTTCGGGGATCCCCTGAAAAACCGAGACCAGAGAACTTTCCTAAATTACATGTATAGTGAAAGAGTCAGGACTGCAAACCATGTCTTTCTAAGGCTCAGCATAGTGCTCTTTCTGCTCTACCACCCTGCCCATGAGGAGTATTAATTGAGTATTGAGGAAATACAGAAAGCAGCAGCAGGGGATTTTGCGGAGACCTGCTGCTCTGTGGATCACATCTCCTCAGACAATGATAAAATCAAGCCAGCATTGTCTTTGCTTCTGTGCGGGGCATGACAGCCTACCTTGCAGGCAAGGACTCTGTTGTTTTTATCATCGTATGTCCCATGCCTGGCATACTCTAGGTGCTCTGTCAGTGTTTGCTGAGTTGAATTGAATCTCAGTCATTTATAGGTTGTGGTGGCTGTTCCAGGAACCCTGGGGGGATAGGTAGAATATGGAACTGGACTCAGAAAACTCTAGGATCTCACCTTTGGAACTTACAGTGTAACTTCTTTGAACCTCAGTTTCCCTACCTGTAAAATAAGAATAAAGTGCCTCAGGGTTATCATGAGTCTCAAGTGAGATAATGTCTATACATTACTTTTTAAACCTTAAAATGCTATATAAATGTCAGTTATTAAGAAAGTAAGAAACTGAGGTTAGAAAATTCTTTCAACAGCCTACGAATTCTCTACACAATACTTAAATAAAATACAATCCTACTGATTTATTACAGTTTCTTTGCTCCAAAAGTTGGGGATTAAGGGCAGACCAGTTCCCTCTGAAGCCCATTGGGGCACTGTTCTGCCAGGCAATATGAGGAAAGAGACTAAGGGCAGGGAAGGCTGAGAAAAGAAGGAGATTTGGCTTGCTGGGCACCTGGCCAAGCAGGGTGCCACCTTTTCTGTAGTCCTGTCCTGAACAGCAGTTCTGATAGGAAATTGATTTGGGGGGAGAAGCAACAGAATGGATTTTTTGCAGGAATTTGGCCAAAATGAGTGCCTGGCTCTTACTTTTTTGTAAGATCCCAGACATGTTTCAACTCTAACAAAAGCATCTTTCAGCCTTTACAAATCCCTTAGTTCTTAAGGAGGGAAAATTTGGAAATGTGGAAATGGAGAAGCACCCATGGTTTGGGTACTGGTGAATTTAATCCTTTCCATGTTGCTACTGAGCAGATTTCAGTGAAACCGCTAGTGAAGAGCGGCAATGACAGTTTTAACAAATTGTTCACCGTTCTCAGCACTCCAGAGTCCTGAGGCAGCAAACAGCCCGACAAATAAATTCTTAATAAACCGTATTGGGCTCTGCAGAGGAAGGTGCTATTGATGGGGAAAGGGGAATTGCTTGCCTTCTGGATGGGCTTGATTGCTGGCACCTGACTCAGTCCCCGGGCCAGTGAAACGCTGCTCTGCTTTTTCCTATTCAGCAGACGAGCAATGTTTCAATCTTGTATTTAAGATAAATGTTAGCCCTAACTCCAGATTAAAAAGCAGCGCTACCTAGCCACCAAGAGAGCATTTCAAAGAAACTGATTCCCTAGGAGAATGTGCATCCATCTCTGCATTTCTGTCTTTCAGCTTGAGTTCTGGAAAAATAGAAGTAATTTAGTTAATTAAATTAGAAGTTGTTTAATATTGTGGATAGTATTGAATAAGCAAATGAAATTGGACTAAAATTCCAAATAAAATCAAAACTATTTACTTTTGAGCAAAGGAAAAAAATAAAAACTAGCACCAACAGTCATTCAGTACTTTGCTAGATCTGTGATCTCTTCGATGTGGTGCTCCATGGAGTACGTCAACAGCTCCACGGCCTCTGCTGCCATTGTCTGTGGCCTCCTGTCATTCCTCCACAGCAAGTCCACCCAGTGTAGTGGGGCCTTTGCTGGATCTCTTGACGTTGGCATGCGAGGGCAGTCCTTCAGTAATTCTTCCCCTTGCTACATGACTGGTCTGCTCTCCCCCCACCCTTCCTGCCATCAGTCTCCCTGGTGATGTATCTACAGTATGTGTGTGTATATATGTGTTTATGTGTGTGTGTACATATAGAAATATAAGTATTTAATAAAAGTCTGTTCACACCTACCATGTCCCCTCTCCATTGCCCTTTAGAAATAATTGTGCCGTACTTATCTGTGACCCTCTGTGAACTCTTTTTCATTGGTTTGCTAGTAAAGTTTTGTTGCCTTTTTTAGATAGTCATGGTCAATGTGTGTGTTTTAATTCTATTTTCATTGTGGCATTTCATATAAATATTTGAAAGTATGTCTATATACTATTTAAAAGTATATAAATATAATTTTCACATTACTTAATATTTTTCATTTTTATAATTTTGGGGCCTAATTGTGTTGTGTTCAATCAGTATACCAGTTTATCTGGCCATTCTCTCATTGCTGGCCCTACAGGCTGATTTCTCATGTTACAAAGTATCGTAAGTACACTTTGGTAATACTTTTGTCTCTACCCAGGTCTGGGATTTGCGCCAGAACAAGCTGACATACACCATGAGAGGCCATGCCGATTCTGTGACAGGCTTGAGTCTAAGTTCTGAAGGGTCTTACCTGCTCTCCAACGCAATGGACAACACAGGTACCTGTGGAGAGGAGGGCACACCGCCAATTTCACCATCCTAGAAGTACCTTTGAGGAGTGATCTAATGGCAATGAGGTCATAGAAACATGATCAAGAAAACCCCATCCTCCCCCAGGGTATGGTCAGAGACAGCCTTCTGAAACCTCTTTAGAGAGTTTCATTTTCAAGTGATGAGGAATGGACCAGATCTCTCAACTTGTATGCTAAGCTTCCCTTTGGCCCATTGAGAAATTTAGATTGGTAAATCAAGAGGTTCTGGGTTTTATTACTCCCCTTAGCCAGTCTTTCACTTGGAAGGGTAGAAATAGGTTTACCATGTTAGAGGAGGAAGATGTATAATGCAGGGGGCAGAGGTTTCCCCTTTGGATGTGTAGGTTCCATGCTTGGGTATTACAGACTAAAGGACATTTTGAGTTTCAGTGACTTGACATTGAACATTATCATTCTAAATGTCAAATATTCCTAATCAAATTTAATTCTTAATCCTAGTCATCTTCATTTTATTTTATGCTGATTTTTTTTTCTAGAATGAGCTAGGATCTCCTTAGATTTTGGGCTAGGTTATGTGGAACTTAGAGTTAGAGGATACAGTCGTTTGGTTCCTGCCTCGGGTAGATTTTCTACTAGCCAAATGCAGCATTGGCTTGAGAAAACTGTACAACCCAGTCATTCCTACGACTGGGATGAGACCATTGTGTAACAAAACATCCCTTGCTTTTGCTTATAAGTTTTCAGAACGTTTTCATAAAGGTTAGCTCATCATGATCCTCACCAATTCCTGTTTCTTCTTTCTCCCCGTTGGCCTATCTGAGTGTATTGAGGGCAGAGATTGTGTTGTTTTTCATCTTTTAGCCTCAGCGTGTGATATGCATTTAATAAATGTTTGTGGAATTGTATGCCCTTGTTGGGGAAGCCTAAGGCAGGTATTATTTTTCCCACCGTACAGATCCGGAAAGTGAATTAAAGGGAAATTAACCCTTGCTCAAAGTTTCACAGCTTATTCTTGACATCAGCACTAGGACCAAAGTCTGCTGGCTCTCCTCAGGGCAGTGACTTTTTTGTATGTTTTGAGGGTTTTCTGGACGAGATGGCTAAAACCAATTTTCAAGTTGCCTAGGAATATTCATGAATTCTGCAGGGAAATAGATGAAAATTGCCTCCTTCTCTTTTGAGTCTTTAAGCCTTTTGGCCTTCCCTGCTGTGCAGATCTGTACACGGGCTTTCCCAAGGGTTTTCTTCTGGAGAGCAGGGGCACAGGAGCCAGACTCGTAGCTTTGTGCAGTAAATGTGTTCAGTAAATGTGAATGTTTGGGTGATGTCTTTTATCCTGAGTGTTTGCCAGACCAGTAGTGCTATTGGAAATCAATAGCTGAAGCCACGGAAACTAAGCCACACATAGGGACTAAAAAAAAAAGTTAATTAGTACCAGATAGAAAAAAAAGGAGTGAGAAGCAAGGGAGGAAGCAGAGAATGGGAATAATTTGGAGATTGCATCTAATTTAGACTGAACTGATGAGCTGTAATCATCCTTGTTTGAAGTGCAGTTCCAGGAGTCACAGAGGGAGCAGGAGTTATTAGAAGGATAAGCAGATCCTTGTGGGTGCGAGGCCCGGCTGCAGATACACTCTAGAGGAAGGCCGTGCATGCCATAAAAG